>NC_051065.1:140451161-140496004 GCF_004664715.2 Peromyscus leucopus
AAACCATATCATATATTTCCAACATATAATGGCACAGAATATACATTCTTATTCCAAAATGTAGGGAAAAGAGCATACTGAAGAACAACTGGACCAAAGAAAAACCAAAAATTAGCTGGGCAAACTCCAAATGTTGCATCTTCATGTCTGATGTCAAAATATTCTTCAGCTCTCCAACCCTGTTCAGCTTTGTTGACTGCAACATACTTCTTTCTCTTGGGCTGGTTCCATTCTCTGTTATCAGCTCTCTTCAGCAGATATCCCATGACTCTGGCATCTCTAAAATTTTAGGTTAAACAAGGAAGTTCAGGCTTCAACTTCACAGCTTCATATAATACCTCTCTACTAGGTCTCCATTCAGGAACATCCCTGACACATGTCTGGCCTCAGTGGCTTTCTTTGGTTATGGAGGCAAATTCTGTAACCCCTTTCTTCTATCCTTAACTCTAAAGTCAGACTCATGGGGCCATAGCTGCCAGTTTCTTCTGATTACTGGGACTGAGACATGGCCCCTTCATTCAATTATATCTTCATCAGCTTTCTGTTCTTGACTGCTTGGATGTCCTGAAACTTGCTTTGTAGACCATGGCCTCAAACTCAGAGATTTGTCAATCTCTGCTTTCCCAGTATTGGGATTAAAGGTGTGCCTCATCACACATGGCTCATAGATTTTCTTTAGTTTCTTTTCAGAAGTTGGAAAAGTAGCTGTGTGGGATCTTGCCCAGAGACCACTGCTCCCTATATTACATTTCTTACTCAATTTATCCCCTTGAAAACAGGACTAAGCTCCATTCCACTTCCTGGTGCTCTTTTTTTCCCTCAAAATTTACATTTTGTAATTTACCCTCCTCAGCTTGCTCCTTTTCATTATCAATTTTCATTAGAATTACCACTAATAACCACATGAGATAGTCTATACTAGATTGTTTTAACATTTCTTGTGCCGAGGGAATTAATCCAACACTCTCCACTTTAGCCTTAAGCACACTCTTCAGACAAGAGCAAAGGGCAGCCACTTCTTTCACCAAAATACCACAAGAACAACATCTTAAAATTCTTCTCTTCTGAAACCTCTTGAGCAAGCCCCCAACAGGTCAAATAACTCTTAGCACCTTTGTCTTCCATGTTCCTTCTTGTATGGCTCATCAAGCAGTGCTTAAAGCATTCCACTACTTTCATAACCCAAAGTACCAAAGTCCAAAATTTTCCAAACAAAAACATGGTCCAGCCTATCACAGAAATACCCCAGTACCTGGTACTAGCTTCTGTCTTAGTTAAGGTTTCCATTACTTTTAAGAGACACCATGACCACGGCAATTCTTATAAATGAAATCCTTGGAGTAGCTCATTTATAGGTTATCCAATCCCAAATGTTCAGCACTAAACACATACAATTATAAGCAAAACTAAGTGGACTCTGTAAGGTGTATTTATAAACACACACAGACACACACACACAGCTTCAACAAAACCAATAATAATTAAGGAATAAGAGACTATGAAACTGAAAAGAATGTGGGAGGGATTATGGGGAGGAGTTGGAAGGAAGAAAGAGAGGGGAGAAATGGTACAAATATTGTACTCATAGCCAAATTCTCAATAAATAAATACATTGAAATTTATTACCTTATGTTCAACCTGTATGACAGCAAAATATATCTTGCTATATCTGATGTTGTAATTATAACTTTTCTATTCTCTCTACCTGTGTATCAATACCAAACTTAATGCAACTTAAAGACCTACAAACCATTAGCAATTAAATTACATTCAATAAAAAGTATTAACATTTTAATGTGAATTCACTTAAATTTATAAATTAGTTATGGGAACATTACCTTTGTGTTTTCCATATTCTTTGATGTTTTCTACCTAAACATTTTATGTGTATGTACAATTTTTATTACAATGTAAGTTGGATCTCTACTTTTATCATATAAACAAATCACTAATTATTTTATTAATAAGGTTACTTAATATTGTTTACTAATTTTAAATTATACTAATGTTTTGTCTCAGTATCAGTATCTTTATATTTTTCTTAGATACTTAGGAATATATATATATGTAATCTTATGATAAAAAGAAAAATATTTGACTATGTTCTGTTATTCCTTATTTCTTGAATTTTACAAGAATAAGTTTAGAATACTGTATAAAGTTCATAATCTAGTCTCTTGTTTGTGCATACAAGCAGGGAAAATATCTAAGTAGACTACTAAATGTAAGAAATCTTTCACTTTTGCTAATCATGACTTTTTTTGTCAGTTATTGGAGGGGTTCCTGCTGGTGTTATGGCAGGCAGGGAAGTGACCTGTGAAGAAGTGTAAATAAAATCTCAATTCATCCTGATTAGAATTAATCAAACTTTGGGAGTCTGGTACCAGTGATTTATAACCAGCATATTTAAACACAGTATAATTTTTTGGGGGAAAGTTTCCTGTAATACAATCTCTGGTGAACAAGGAAGCATAATTACATTGACACGAAACTCAGTGTGTGGAAGGTGTCATTTCTTTCAGGAAGATAGGTTCTAGAGATAGGCTACCTACATTAGTTTAAGGACCTAAGGTAGAATCTGGCATAGGCTTATTCATACAGATAGTGTAGAGGCCATTTGGACTATTAGTGACCTCCAGTCCTAGTTGTGGGAACTTGGAGGATTCCTGGGTATGCAGGTAAGGCAAAGGTCATTTAAACTATTAGATATCTCTGGTAGAATTCTAACACATTAGTATAACTCATGCTAGGAAATTGTTAGCACAAAGATTATGCTTGAACAGCTGTAGCATGAATACTAATTGGTCTTATTAATAAAAACCCAGAGTCAGATATCAGGGTGAAAGCTGAAAGATCAGAAAAGCAGAGCAGCCAGCCACTAGTTCTTACCATCTCTCAAATCCTCAACCTGAAAGAGACTGAGCTCCTCTTTCCTCCTGTCTTATATTCCTTTCTCTGCCCAGCCATATGAATTTCTGTCTCAACTTCCCTAGTGCTGGGATTAAAGGCATGTGTGTCTCCCAAGTACTGTGAGCAAAGGCATAAAATCCCAAGTGCTGGGATTAAAGGTATGTGCCATCACTGCCTAGCCTCTATAGCTAACTAGTGGCTGGCTTTGCCTCTGATCTTCAGTTAAGCTTTATTTGTTAAAGCACAAACAAAATATTATTACAAGCTGGGAGCTGATGGCTCACCCCTTTAATCCCAGCACTTGGGAGACAGATCTAGGCAGATCTCTATGAGTTCAAGGAGAGCCTGGTCTACAGAGAGAGATCCAGGACAGGCAACAAAACTACACAGGGAAACCCTGTCTCAAAACAAACAAACAAACAAACAAAATATTATCACAAACAGCAAATTATTAGTATTTTTCATACTTTATTTTTTTCTTTAATATATAAGAAAATACATAGATTCATACTTCTGAGTTAAAGTTACTAAAAACATGAACTTGATGTATATGCATTAGTTTGAAGCATCTTATAATATATCCTTTCAGTGGTTTCTCAAAGGAATTGTCTATTCAAGAATATTGTACATAAATCAGAAATTTCATTATCTTGAAAATGAACACAATCAATATTGCAAATCAGATGGAACTATAGAAAAAAATGTCTGAATTATTTATCAAGTATTGGGTCCAAAACACATGAAAATCTCTCTGCAAGTTTCAGTGAGTTAAGGAAGAAAATCTAGTGCAATATTCAAACACCAAATTCTTAAAAAATACAGAAGAAATACTCTTTTTGATTCCTACTTCATTTCAGCAGATATGAAGTAAAGGGCATGATTGATTTCATCCTCTGTTTATGTAATTGCTGTTATTAACACCACAAACCTGTACTTTACTAAACAGAGAAACATCAGGTTTTCATAAATGTATGTAAGAGTAAGTCAAGACCAGTGGTACATTGAGAAGGAAAATGGGCATGAGGTACCAATGCAATCAAGAAGCTATTTGCAATTGATACCTGCTTGGAAAAAATATCAATTTTCTCCAAGGGAGTATCACTGTATATCACCATATTCTTGAGCAGGCCCTCATACAGTAGTGGGCCAACACAAAATAGACTCTATTTGTTGTTGTTCACTTTTTGTTTTGTTGTGTTTGAATAATTTTTTTCTTTTATTTTCTCTTTAGTTAATCTGTTTTGAATTTTGGGGTTCTTTTTGTTTTGTTTTGATAAATAGAGAGAGGTAACATGATGTTGAATGAGTAAGGAGATTGGAAAGATCTGGGAGGAAATGGGGAAATGAAAGAATATGAGCAAAATATGTTCCGTGAAAAAACTTTTAAGTAAAGCAGTAAAGATTGATGCATATTTGACATCAACCATTTTGTCATGTTTACTGGGGATAACTATAATCAAAGAAAAGTGTAACAACATTTAATAAATGTAAAAGAACTATTTGAAAATTTAAAAAGCTCTTCAGAATAAATGCTTGAAGGAGACTTGGAGTGATTCAGTGGCAGAAAGCTACCTCAGCAGGAATGGGACCTTAGATTCATAATAAAATCAAAAACGAAAACAAAAGTAAATAAAATTATTAAACTATGCCTAGACTATGTAAAGAAGGAACAAATATCAATAGAGAAAAACACAGACAAGAAACGTAGACAAATTCTAAACAAAAGAGAAAATTGATGGAATTTCTTTAGCAAACAGGAAAGAAACCAGCCAACATTCATTTGCTTATTCACTTACTATTTGAATAATTAACTAAGGCAATAGAAAAAGATATAGAAACAAAAGTAGTTATACAAGGAAGAAGTCAAATACCTTGCTTTGCAAATCTGATCCTACACGATGAAAACCATAAATGTCTTCTCTGGAGATTCTCAGGTGTAATAAACAAATTTTTCATAGCATCAGGATGCAAACCAGCTTACAGAAGTTTCAGTTTTCCATAACCAAAACCACACTCTGCAAGAATATCAGAAAAGCAATTCCATTCACAGTAGTCTCAAAACTAGAATATCTATGAATACAATTATCAAAAAAGTGAAAAGAACTCTACAGTGAAAATTGCAAAACATGGAAGAAAGAATTGAAAGAAAACCTTGGAGGATCAAAGGCAATGTGATGATGGGTAAACAGAACTAGCTTTTCAAAAAAGGCCATCTTTTCAAGAGCTGTCTGAGGATTTAGTGTGATCACTTCAGAATCTGGATGACTTTCTTCCCATAACTAGAAAGTAAATCTTAAAACTTATATTGAAGCACAAAATATCTTAAACAGACAAGAAAATCTTGAGCAAAAGTAGTTAAATAGAAGCCAGTGTAAGGAGAGGAAGAAAGGAGGAGGAAGAGGAGGAGAAGGAGCTTCTTGTAATATACATAGATGTGTAGATCGGTAGAGTAAAATGGAGAATGGAAGAGTATCATTCTCTTTAAGTTTCAAGGATTTGTGCTTGTATATGTCAGTTCTTTTTTTTTTATTTTACAATACTATTCAGTTCTACATAACAGCCACAGATTCCCTTGTTCTCCCCCTTCCTGCCCCCCTCCCCTTCCCCCAGCCCACCCCCATTTTCACCTCCTCCAGGGCAAAGCCTCCCCCAAGGACTGAGATCGACCTGATAGACTCAGTCCAGGCAGGTCCAGTCTCCTCCTCCCAGACTGAGCCAAGCGTCCCTGTATAAGTCCCGGGTTTCAAACAGCTATCTCATGCAGCAAGCCTAGGATCTGTTACCATTGCCTAGATGCCTCCAAAACAGATCAAGCCAATCAACTGTCTCACCTATTCAAAGGGCCTGATCCAGTTTGGGGCCCCTCAGCCTTTGGTCCACAGTTCATGTGTTTCCATTCGTTTGGCGATTTGTCCCTGTGCTTTATCCAACCTTGGTTTCAACAATTCTCGCTCATATAAACCCTCCTCTTTCTCGCTAATTAGACTCCCAGCGCTCCACCCGGGGGACCTAGCTGTGGATGTCTGCATCCATATTCCTCAGTACTTGGATGGGGTTTCTGGCACAACTATTAAGGTGTTTGGCCATCCCATCACCAGAGTAGGTCAGTCCTGGCTGTCTCTCGGCCATTGCCAGCAGTCTTTTGTGGGGGTATCTTTGTGGATTTCTGTGGGTCTCTTTAGCACTTTGTTTCTTCCTTTTCTCATGTGGTCTTCATTTACCATGGTCTCCTATTCCTTGTTCTCCCTCTCTGTTCTTGATCCAGGTGGGATCTCCCGCTCTCTTTCCCTCGACCCTCGCCATTCATTGCTCCCACACATGTCCAGGCTGTTCATGTAGATCTCAGCCATTTCTCTGTCATTGGGTGATCCTTGTGTCTTTCTTGGGGGTCCTGTTTTCCAGGTAGCCTCACTGGTGATGTGAGTAGCAGTCCAGTCATCCTTGTTCCACATCTAGTATCCTCCTATGAGTGAGTACATGCCATATTTGTCTTTCTGAGTCTGGGTTACCTCACTCAGGATGATTTTTTTCTAGATCCATCCATTTGCCTGCAAACCTCATGATGTCATTGTTTTTCTCTGCTGAGTAGTATTCCATTGTGTATATGTGTCATAATTTATTTATCCATTCTTCAGTTGAAGAGCATCTAGGTTGTTTCCAGGTTTTGGCTATTACAAACAATGCTGATATAAACATAGCTGAGCAAGTGCTCTTGTGGTATGAATGAGAATTTCTTGGGTATATGCCCAAGAGTGGTATAGCTGGATCTTGGGGGAGATTGATTCCCAATTTTCTAAGAAAGCGCCATATTGATTTCCAAAGTGGTTGTACAAGCTTGCATTCCCACCAGCAGTGGAGGAGAGTTCCCCTAGTTCCACATCCTCTCCAGCATAAAGTGTCCTCAGTGTTTTTGATCTTAGCCATTCTGACAGGCATAAGGTGGTATCTCAGAGTTGTTTTGATTTGCATTTCCCTGATGATTAGGGATGTTGAGCAATCAAAATACCAACACAATTCTTCACAGACCTGGAAAGAACAATACTCAACTTCATATGGAAAAACAAAAAACCCAGGATAGCCAAAATAATCCTGTACAATAAAACAACCTCTGGAGGCATCACAATCCCTGACTTCAAGCTCTACTATAGAGCTACAGTAATAAAAACAACTTGATATTGGCATAAAAACCGACATATGGACCAATGGAATCGAATTGAAGACCCTGACATTAACCCACACACCTATGAACATATAATTTTTGACGAAGAAGCCAAAAGTGTACAATGGAAAAAAGAAAGCATCTTCAACAAATGGTGCTGGCATAACTGGATATCAACATGTAGAAGGCTGCAAATAGATCCATATCTGTCACCATGCACAAAACTTAAGTCCAAGTGGATCAAGGACCTTAATATAAATCCAGCTACTCTGAACCAGCTAGAAGAGAAAGTAGGAAGTAGTCTTGAACACATTGGCACTGGAGATCACTTCCTAAATATAACACCAGTAGCACAGGCACTGAGAGAAACAATCAATCAATGGGACCTCTTGAAACTGAGAAGCTTTTGTAGAGCAAAGGATACGGTCAACAAGGCAAAGCGACAGCCTGCAGAATGGGAAAATATCTTCACCAACCCCCCATCTGACAGAGGACTGATATCCAGAATATATAAGGAACTCAAGAAATTAGACATCAAAAAGACCAACAGTCCAATTAAGAAATGGGCTCTAGAACTAAACAGGGAATTCTCAACAGAGGAAACTCAAATGGCTGAAAGACATTTAAGGAATTGTATATGTCAATTCTATTTCCCTGAAAAGGTGGTTGTTATAATTTTCTTTTGTTCACCAGAAAAGAACACTTCAGAGCTTTACTAGTTACAATATGACATGCATAACACACTTAGAAATCCTTCAACAGTGATTCTACTTGCCAAGTCCAGAACTTTCAATTATACATTCAAGGAAAGAAAATAACTACAAATCTTTAAATCTACGTCAGGATTATTATTACTAACATTTGTAAGAAACATCAGCCATTTAGAAACTCCTAGTTTGCATTGGTCCACAAGGTTTCTAGGACTAAAGATAGTAAGTACTGAGCTGAGTAAATGTGCTAGATAGTGTTGTTTGCTCTCACTTCTTTGTCATGTTTTGGGGCAATATCTATGGATTGTGTGGAATGCCATATGAGTACATCCTGAAATTCCCATGATATGTTTTCAGTGTTCATTACCAAGACATAAATTTCCAACCCACTTTGAGTTCTAGATGTCTAAGTTGGTTTATCACAAAGTGAATGAGGGATTTTTGGTTTTCTATAGTAATGTTTAACTTCAGTAATCACCTTCCATCTCTCCTTTCCTCTTCATTAACAATACTCCCCCACCCTTCAAGCTTTTTTCAGCTACTTGCATCTAAGCCCACTCCATAAGACTTTGGTCTCACCCTTTTCTGTGCCTGACCTTTGCAGCAGCATCACTGAATCAGCACTGCCCATGCTCAGTCTTGTCCTGCCTCATCTGTGAGCAGCAGTAGAACAAACTCAAGGAGTTTGAGGATACAATTCTCTCCTGGTTTATATACTTGATACTAAATGCCACTTGCTATTTTTTGGTCATAATAATATTCTCAGTAATCACAAGTTATTAAATAAAACCTAGGGCCCTTTCATAAATCCATTGCCAATCACTCTGATTTTGTTGGTGATTTCATAATCTCTTTATCAAAAATATATCTATATCATTCTGAGGAGTTATTCAGGCTGATAATTTAGATCTATCTTTTTTTGCTCTCTTTCATTACAAAACACATATTTAAACTATTGAAAGATCAAATTTTACTTAAAGTAATAGTGTTAAACATCTAAAGAAAACTATTGTCAATGGTGTTTTTGCTTGTATTTCTGTTAAGTCCTAGTGACATTGACCCAAACACTTTTTTTCCTTTAATTAAAAAATATAGACCTTGCTAGACTGATAGACAGAAGATTATCATCATATATTATATGGTCTAAATAGAACCATGGGACACTATTGATACTGTATTTTAAACCTCTCCCTGCACTCATCTTTTCTTCTTGGTGTAAGCTCTTTCTAGGGGAACTTCATTTTGCAATTTTGTGTTTGTTCTTCCATCTTACTTCACCCTTAAAACTACCTCCTAATGTCCTATGAAAATCCTGTGTGTATTCCCCTCAACAGGACTGTGGTGGTAAGTTTCAAGACAATTGCGTTTTATTCCCTTCTGTCAGAATTACTTCAGGTAACTAAGAGTGAAACAGTAATTTACCTGGAATACCTTATATCTCCCTGTGAAATGTCTAAAGTTTCTGGCACATCCATTTAGATATTCTTTGGTGACTGTTATTGTATTCCTTTTACTGGAAGAGGAGCCTTAGTGTCTTGCTGTTCCTTTGCCATGTTGACTGAGTAGCAAACTATCATTCACTTACCATGCTATCTGTAATGACTTGTCATTGAGCAGATGTTTCTGGCAACTAAGGAGAAGATAAACTCTGAGCATCTTTCATGTTGATGGAAGAAGCTATCTTCTGGCAAGATGGAAGCAGAGTGATAAGAATTCTTACAGTATGGTTAAACTCATCCATTTTAGTTTTTCTTCTTTCTGCTTTCATATGCACAGATGAAATAATTCTAGTTTATTAAATACTTGTATGTACTATTCTATGATATGTACCTACATGTACTTAAACAGTTAAGCACTAACACAACATTAAGTATTAAGCATGAAGTATATGCATAATATATGCTGAATAAGACACTAACTTGAATCAGTAAGAGCAAAATATGTAAATTAGAAACAAAATATGTGGGTGTATGCATGCATATGTGGTTGTTTATGTGTGAGCCTGCATGTCTTCATACACATTGAAATCTAAAGTGTGTATTGTTTATTTTATTGAGAATTTGGGAAATAACACAAGATTATTAGATGACATTGTTTGTAGGAAGGGTATTGAATGACACACACACACACATGACATTATAGCCCTAGCATTCAAGCATCAAAAAAACTTCCAAGATCAAGAAAGACCATATTAGACAAGGACTTTTTAAAATCTCCTATGCACAATTTTATTTAACAATGATTGATTCCAAAAGGGAAGATTCTTTAGACAAGGGAAATGCAAATGAACTGGGATTCATTTGCATGTCAGAACATTAGAATTTAATGTTTCCTTTCTCTATGACTAAAAGGGCATGAACTCCTAAGTGTGAAAGCATACATTGTGAAAGAGGTTCAACTGAGCTCAATCAAGATGCAAAATTTTCCTGATAAGGCTGAGAAGTGAACTACTAACAAATCTTGTTAGCTTGATATTGCATGTGTTCATTTTCAGTGTGGAGAATGGAACTGAGTTTACATGAATCAGATGCAATTCATATTTAGATGAATTTATTAAGATATATTCACTGGGCAGTGGTAGCACATGCCTTTAATCCCCACACTCGGGAGATAGAGCCAGGTGGATCTCCGTGAGTTTGAGGCCAGCCTGGTCTACAGAATGAGAACCAGGACAGGCACCAAAACTACACAGAGAAACCCTGTCTTGAAAAAAAAGAAAAAGAAATATTCATCCAGAATGGTAGATATTGGGATATTGTCTTTAAGAGAATAAATTCCATCCTTCAGAGCACACTCATAGTCATTTTCATTCTGGAATTCATAATTGGAAGCTTGGTGAATGTATTTATAGCATTTGTGAACTGTATAAACTGGATCAAGAAAATAAATCTCTCTTTGGTGGATCAACCCCTCACTACCCTGGCCATTTCCAAAATCACTGTCCTCTGGGTATTATTTCTAAATTGTTGGCTACATATAATTAACCCAGCCTTATTGATAAGTAAAAATTATATTAAAAAGGATTCTTATTGCTTGAACCATAACCAATGATTTTAGCATTTGGCTAGTTACCAACCTCAGAAGCTTTTATTTTCTCAAAATAGCTGTATTTTCCAACTTTCTTTTCTTCTAACTGAAATGGAGATGTAAAAGAGTGATTTCAGGGGCTCTGTTCCTGTCTCTGATTTTCTTGCTTTTAAATAGCTCAACAGCATGGACCCATACTGATGCTTGACTTAATATATTCAAAGGAAATGTGACTGACTTACTATTCCAAGTCAAGTGATCTTGCAGACTTTCCCATGTTCCTTTCATTATAAAATTTTATGTTCACACTTATACTGGTTGTATGAATTTCTAAAAGGTCTTTTAATAAAAAAACCCAGAGCCAGATACTGAAAGATCAGAGAGACAAAGGAACAAGCCACAGTTACTTTTCACCACTACCAAATTCTCAGGCCAAAATCTCCACAAATCCTCTGACTGCCTCTGCATCCCTAGCTGAATGACTCTTAGAACCTGTCTCCTCACACCTTACTTTGTCCACCCAGCAAGGTGTGTGATTCCCAAGTACTGGGATTAAAGGTGTGTGCCACCACTGACTGTCTCTGTTTCTTTCCTAGACTGAATCAATCTCATGTGGTCCAGGGTGGCTTTGAACCCACAGAGATCCAGATGGATCTCTGCCTCCTGAGAGATAGGATTAAAGGTATGTGCCACCACTGCCTGACCTCTATGTTTAATCGAGTGGCTTGTTCTGTTCTCTGATATTCAGGAAAATTTTATTAGGGTACACAATATATCACCACATTTCCCCTCTTTGTCAAAAATAATAAAAAAAGGTTATCACTAATATAAGAAAAACTACATACAGTAAGTACAATAAGCATATACAATATATAAAGTCAAGAATTATATTAACAATGTCCAGTTCATTAACATTTGACAGATTCAGAGAAAATACTCCATTATTTATCCTATTTTGGTGAGTCCAAAATGTTGTATTAAATTCACTTTTTATCCTAACTTGCATTACCAACCAAAAACTATCTTTTGATATCTTTCAAACTTATACTTTACACCTCTTTAGTGAGTTTCTTTTCTGAATTTAACAAGGAAAACTATAACTATCTAGTCTTCAACTCCCTCAGAGACCCAAGAAGTAAATAATATTAACTAAGTAAGCAGGAAGTGAAAACAAGAGACTTCCAAAAAATGTGAGAAATGACAGAAACAGATGGCTTCCTGGAAGGTCAACCAAGGTTCCTCTGCAATTTAGGGGCATCCATCTTTGGCCTACAGGCCTCGCATATCTGATAGACTTATCTGTGAAGCAGGATATTCTGAAGAGCCTTCCTACCTTGTCTTGGCAAGGTTCAGCAGTCCTTTCCTTTGTGTCCTGCTTGTCCATTTTGGACAGTATACTGTCATCAGTCGTGGCAAGGGCACTTTCTTGCCAAGTAGCTAATTTTTGCCACAAAGAAAGTAAACTCCATATGGAGTTTCTACAATGCCCATCATCTTCTCTGAAGTAGATTGGTGCTGCCAGAAGCAGACATGTCTCATTGCCATTAAAAAAAAAAAAACTATGTTATTAAAACATCTTAAATGCCATATTTTGTGGATCTCTGAAGTATTTGAATATGATCTGTCTATCTAAAATATATCTGTTTGACCTTGAAAACATACCTAATACAACTACAAGTTTGATTGTAATAACTAACTACTAACGTGCATTTCTTTATATCTTATTTAGTTTGTAATAATAACTTTCCAGGACTAGCAATTTGCATTACATTGTTGAATGAGTTATATAGGTAAAATACCTTGAACAATATTAGAAACATATGTACAATATATTCTAACAAAAATAATCTCAACTTTGTATCAATATATAAAGATCCATATCAATGTAAAATATTTAAAATTACCAGTTGCTTTTTAAAAGTATATTCAGTAATCTACCATTTTATTTTATCATATCCATGTTTTCTCTTTTTTCTTTTTAGAGTAGATTCAATAATCTACCATTTTATCCTATCATTTCTATATCTTTTTTTCAGAATAGATTCAATAATCTCTTATCTATATCCTCTTTTTTCTTTTTTTCAGAGTAGATAAATTCAATAATTTATCCTTTTATCTTGTCTTTTCAGTATCTTTTTTAGAGTATATTCAATAATCTATCTTTTATCTTATCATATTTATGTCTTCTTTTTTCTTTTTATTTTCTTCCTTTTTAAACAAGAGCCCTGAATCTAATCTCCTTTATTTAGCTGTCTTTTCTGACCATTGTCAACTAAACACTTGCAACCAGTCATCCAAAATAATGACAATTATCCATAACCCATTGAAAGGTCAAAAACCATCCACTCCACCTCCTGGGAATGTGGGTGTCATGTTTTTAAAATTTCTTCCTGCTGTCTGGGTGTGATGGCATCTTTAGGGGATCCTGAAATAAAAATTGGGGGGTTAATTGTCAAGTCCTGGCAGAGTTAAATATATCATTTGTCTGATCTCTGCATAATGGGAAAGTGCAGGTGGTGTCTCAAGTTCTGGCTAGAGCAATATGTAAAGCTGGATCATTTCATCTAGCCATCTCAAAATTGTCTTGAACTGTTTGTAGTCCAAAGCTGATCTTTGGGAGATGTTTGTCAGTTTAATGGCATTATCATGCTCCACGTATAACCATCATTGTGGGATCCCACCTTCTTTTTGGACACTTCAGAGATTTCTTGGTAATTTTTTCCAGGTAGTTCTCCCTTCTTCTTTGGATATCTATACATGTGAAGATTTCCATTTTTTTTTCAGTCAGCATCTCACTTGCTTCAGACACAACAGAAGGGCCTGTTTGAGCTTCTGGTTTCCCCAGATCAAAATAATAGAATGACCTGTTGGGTAGACAGCGCCAATTGCGATGGAAAGTAAGAAGACTGGTGCATTGACTGAACTCCAACTTGATATAATTACACACAGAGAGTATGTGGCATACAACAAAAGAAAGGAGACCAAGGTTTGCAAGGCCTTTATGTGGACCGTGGTGCTGGGATCTTGACATCCTTTGCCATGGAATTTCATAATCCTGAGATGTTTCCCTAGGGAGTATATTAATAGCAGAACACATGTCAGTGATATACAAAATGGTATGGTATTTATCAGGCCAAATAGATATATATTTGCAGGGCCTACGAAGTCCTTCAGATTGTTCTTCAAAGTCGTGTTTCCTTCATAATTACTCACCAAAGCAATCTTGTTGATGTTCACCACCCCAAGACACCAAACAAAAAGAAGGAAATTCCCCAAAAATATCACGAGAATAACATTCTCAGTTTTTCTTTTCAGGTGAAGAAATAGAGGATTATAAAAATTGGCTATCTTCAACAAATAAAACATGCTGAGTATGGTCCCAAACCAATTGCTAAAATGGTTGCTTACTGTCCAGGTAACAATGCTCAAAACTCTTATTTGTACATGGCATGTAATTGCAGTACACACAGCTGAATGCAAACTCATTGACATTGCCCAGAGCAAACCAATTCTGGAGATGACAAGAGCAGTTATAATTCTATCAGCAGAGGAGATCTTTCTTCTCTTGACATAGTCAATGGCGTTCACTATAATTATGAAGATATTGGCACAGTTTCCTAATAGAAATTCTGTCATTAATATGATGGTGACAATCCATTCTAGTAAATTCATCGTGCCTGATCAAATAGAAAAGAAAGAAAAAATAGGCAACCCTAATTTTACTAATTATGATTCTTTTTATACACTGATGTAATTTTATTTGTCCTTGACTGAAAGTATACTAGAGTTCTTGCTTCTTTTAAATTCTATGTCAAGAAGAACCCCAGTGTGGTGTGATAATAGATAAATTCAATCTCATGTTTATGAAAATTTATATTACTATACTATCTCCAATTACATACTTTTGTGTCTCTGACATAGACTAGTGTATTTCTGAGGTGCTATTGGAAGGGCATCACATTTTCATATGCTAGCAGGCAAATAAATACAAATTATGTTCCATTGTTTGAAATTTTGTTCCTTCTTTAATCATCCATCAACTGTGATAGTCAGCTTTGTTTGTTAGTAAAATTTTAGAACTCAGTATGTAAATAATGCAGAGATGCCAGTCATTACATAGAAACTTCTTTCATCTAGAATAATCATCCTCTATAGACTCATTTATTTTAATAAAAGATTCATGTACAAAGAGTTTCAAATTTCCATCTCATAAGATCCAAGGTTTTCTGGAGAGCATCAAAAAGGTCAACACTCCTTGAAAAATTCTCTCTGGGAAGTAATACCTGGGGAAGAGGCTGAAGAGATGACTCAGAGGTTAAGAGCAGTGAATACTCTTCCAGAGGTCCTGAGTTCAATTCCCAGCACCCACATTGTGGCTCACAACCATCTATAAGGAGATCTGGTGTCATCTTCTGGCTTGCAAGGACACGTGCATACAGAATATTGTATACATAATAAATAAATAAACTTTAAAAAAGTAATAACTGAGTGTAACTTGATTACTACTTATCAGCTCATAACAATGCACATTTACATACACAAATGTGTATATACATGTACACACATACATGAACACTTTATAGATGGAAGTATTATTGCCCTGTGACTTTCAAAATGTAAAGTGTATCTCAGGAATGGCATCTAGGATGAAAAATCTCTTTCTCCACTTCAATTTTCAGTCCATTCTTAATTTTAAACACTCTTAAGTAGAACTTCACAGTGTTACTCTTGGCTTCACCCAATTTTCAAGTATTAATTATTTGATTAAAATTATTTGAAAGTTTGTAAAACTTCTTAGACAATTAAAGAACATGTTTCCATCTTCAGCCATATATGTAATGAAAATCAAAACTACACTGAGACTCTGTTTCATTCTAGTCAAAATGTCTGTAATCCAAAAAGCAGAAACCAACTCGAACATGATTCCCACTGTGATCCCAGCACTGGGGATGTGGAAGGGGGTACAGTTAGAGTGTGAGAGAAGACTTACATTTTCAAATCTGATCTCATAAGAAACTGAGGGTAGTTGCTGGAGAAATAGCTCATGGAATATAAGTCAGCTGCTAGTAATACCCACAGCAGCCTGGCTTGAAACCACCTGTGACTCCAGTTTCATTGTATGTGACTCTCTCTTCTGGCCTCTTGTCTTCAGTGGCATTGTTATACTCCGCACTCTTGCTTTAAAAGGGCTAATAAACCTGTACATTGGTGTCTGGATTAATGAATCTATAAGGAATGTGTCTTATAGTTCCATAATGAGAAACATTACTCATTTATACATGCCCTAATCTAGAATATTTCTCTAAAACTTCTGATAATAAAAAATGAAATAAAGGCTATTTTACATCAAATACACTTAACTTACTATTTTACATTGAAGACCAATGTACATGTTTCTTAATTCCTCAGAATCAGGAACACACTGTGTCCAGTGACCCCATCTAAGTTAACAGGTTCAGATCCGTGACTTCTTAATGCATGTTTATAATTAATAGGAATAAATTATTATGGCAGGAATGCATGTACATATTAATTGGTGGTTATCAAATATATACCATAATATATTTGCAGAAGAATATAAACTTTGCTTAGTGATAATATTTAATTGAATATATCTAGATAAATGGCATGTTTTCTATATTTTATTTTACAATATGCAAATATTTTACAGGCATAGAACAAAAACAATTTATGATATGAACTGATAATTATTATAACTTTGAGTAATAGGCACTCAATACATGGGTGTTAGCTTATGTGTATTTGAAACTAATATCAGTTGAATAGCAGAATAAATATTAATAAAATGTGAAAATTTTCAAACACATTAGGTTCAAAAAGTAAAATAGTGAGGGAAACACATAACATATTTATTTTTGGTAAATTTTCAATGTTACAATTTTGCTTGTTTTTGGGAATTAAAATTTCATTTTTTATAGATGAACTTTTAAAAACATCCATCAAATTGCCAAACTTGACTTGGAATAGATCTTGTTCTCACTGTTCTGAATTTATCAATATATTTGTAGAAAAATATGTGTTTCATATTGTGTCTATTTTTGTTTGGTGATATTTTAATAAAAGACCAATCGTAAAAAGTGGAAATTTGTAATAACCACTTTACAAAAAATCCTGTATACTGGGAATGCAATTCAGTGGTAGAATATTCCAAAAACATGCACAAGAAATTTGAACCACATCATAGGATCATAAAAAGGTCTTTATATATGGTAGATATCTCTAGGTTTATACATATACCTTACTATATACACATATGTACAGCAATTTTTACCCTGCAAAGCAATGAGGTGCTGAGATTTTAAGAATTTTATTGAATAATGTGTGCAGATGTCAGCAAAGCTAAAAAGCAGATTATGATATGAACTGATAATTATTATAACTTTGAGAAATAGGCACTCAATACATGGGTGTTGGCTTATGTGTATTTGATACTAATATCATTGGAATAGCAGAATAAATGTTAATAAAATGTGAAAATTTTCAAACACATTAGGTTCAAAAAGTAAAATAGAGAGGGAAACACATAACATATTTATTGTCAGCAAATTTTCAATGTTAGAATTTTGCTTGTTTTTTGGAAATGAAAATTCCATTTTTTTATAGATTCTTTTTAAAACATCCAACAAACTTCCAAACTTGACTTGGAATAGATTCTTGTTCTTGCTGTTTTGAATTCATCAATATATTTGTAGGAAAATATGTGTTCCACATTTTATCTACTTTTGTTTGATGATATTTTAATAAAAGACCAATCTTAAAAAGTGGAAATTTATTATAACCACTTTACAAAGAATATTGTATACTGGACATGCAATTCAGTGGTAGAATATTCCCATAACATGCACAAGAAGTTTGAACCACGTCATAGGGTCATAAAAAGGTCCTTGTATACGGCAGATATCTCTATGTTTAGCAAACCCTTACCATATACACATACATACAGCAATTATTACCCTGTAAAACAATGAGGTTCTGCGTTTTTAAGAATTTTATCGAATGATATGTGCAGATATCAGCAAGGCTAAAGGACTTACCTTCAGAATAGGGAGACACTGTCCTTCATTCAGCTGGAACATCAATAGTAAAGGGCTGTGCAAAGCAGCAGCATCCTGAATCCAGAGGACAAAATCAAAATGTGAAAAAAGTTAATTTGATTTCTTACATTAAAAGTTGTCATTTCTGTTACATTTGAACCTGATTTACAGGTACACCAAAGATAAGTGGATCACGATTTTTTTCTTGATTTCTGACTCAAAAAGCCAGCAGCATTACTGACAGATCAAAGAAGCTTTGTATTTCTAGCTCCTGCTCATGTTTTTTGTGCAGATAGAAACAAAATAGCTTCTGTGTTTAAGTATGTACTTGTTTTACTTTTGGCTTCATAATGAGATAATCTAAATATTCAAGTACTAAGTAATTGTGATGATAATTTGCATCTTGCAAATTGAATAGTGCTCTTGTATTTCAACAATAAGGTCAAGACTGACGTTAGCTTTGAGATAAGTCCTTGTTTATTATAAATTTATTATTATGGTAGTTTCCCCTTCATGCTCTCCATTCCCTCTCCTACATCCTCCCCATCATCTTCTTGATGTCTTTTGTTTACACATATTTTATATGGTTCTTTAAACATGCACTGTGAACATCTATTGTTGGATACTCCTGTGGGTTTTGAGAGCTGACCCATAATCAAAAATTTCAAGTGCTTTCTCTGCCCAATCAAACTCTCACCTCACCTTAAATCCTGCAAATACATATTTATTTTTGTCCCTGTATAATATGCCAGCTCTGGAAGAAGTGAATGTAAATAATAAGCAATCCAAAATTCATTTTCACTTTGGAAATTAAAAAATCAGAACTTATGGCTTATTTAGAAGATTTTCACATCCCAAATGGAATGCTATGCATTGTATGTGTGTGTATGTGTATGTATGGCTTTAGGTAAATATGGATAAGGACTAGCTATCCACACATGATATTAAGAAATGCTTTTCTTCCTGAATGAAAATAAAAAAACTTTCAGTGATAAAACTGTAGAAAATCTACAGAGGGGGTTTTCTCAATCTTTCTACATGAGTCTAAACTTTTCTTTGAAACAAGCCTTAGTACTAATAAAGCCCTCAAGTCATCTACAGATAACCAACATCCATCATGTTAGCTAGTTCCTGAAATGCTTCATAAATTTTACTAAGTAGTATCTAAGCTTGGTGAATTCAAATCCCCTAGATATGAAACAAGGCAAAATGCCACAAAGTCATGAAAGAGATTATGTCTTATTTGCATGCTAGCAAACTAGGTTTCAGCACTCGGTTCACCATCTGCTCTGACAGATTCCAGTCTGTTCTAATGATATTAAGTAAATGAATAACTGTACTGAATTGCTTGAGGAAATAATAAGATTCTCCTCAAATCAGATTTGACCTCACCCTTTGTCACACAGTGCTTTAATTTTGCTTGTTGTTGGTTAGTAAAAGAACAATTACCTGTGATATTAAGCTGCCTTCCTTTATCTATCATAAAATTTCTGGATGTGATAGTTTGCTACCAAGAATCATTTCCTGCCCCTTTTGTGCAATGTGCCCTGAGCCTTAGGAGTTGGGGTTCTATTGTATGTGTAATAATTTTGGGGTTTGGCATCCCACGGTTAGGTTTTTTTTCCATTTGTTTAATTGTGGCTTTCTGTTATAATTTCCATCTACTGAAAACAGAAGCTTCTTCGATGAGGGTGAGCCCTGCACTTACCTGTGGATACAAGGATAAGTATTTAGAATTTAGCCAGAGAGTATAATGGTTCAGGAAAGTGACAATATCAGGTTGTCCTCTAGATCCCATGGCCTCTTCAGCCCTGGCATTGGCTAATTTTGCATTACCAGGTATGACTTCCCTTCTAGTGAGTAAAACTTAAGCCCCATTAGGTGTCTTCTGGTTACCCCAAGGATATATGTGCCACTATTGCATCTTTCAGAATATCTTGTGTGGATCATTGTTGTGGTTTGAAAGCATTGCAGATGGATAGCATTATTGATTACCTTTCTCCCTCATCAGCTTGCATGACTCCTGAGGATTCCAGTTTAGGTCCAGATATAGTTTTCCAAGTCCTGTGTCTGAAGTATGTGATATCTTCAGTATTATGGTCATACCTACTTTTTCTAGAACAAACAAAGGCAATGGCAATAGCCTATATTATTTTGTTGTCTCTCGAACTCACCTGACCAACTACTAAGAAGGAAGTTTCTCCTGTCTGGCAATAGAGTTTTGCTATGTAGTCTATGGTTTGGGGAAAGAGCATTGTCTCTCCACATGGTATAATTCATGTACATATATATTATATTATATTGACATACATATATATGTGTATATATGTTTATGCATAAACATAGTGTAAACTTGTACACTTATATTATGTGCAATTTTAAGTAGACGTAGAGTAGTATAATTCCGTATGGCTTCTTCAAACAGCCTTAGTGTTATTTATTCCCTACTCCTTCGCCCTTAGTGTTGTGATTTTTTCCTTTATCAGGTTAATCTTTATCCATTTTCCCATTTTCTACTTCATAGCAACTATATTTTTAATTTTAAAAAGCAGTCAGATATTAAATGTTTACATTTTTTGGAGACAACTATATGCAAAACTAAACTACAAAAAGTAGACATTGCATTAGGTAGTAAAACAACAAGGAGCATTATGAAAATAACTTCATAAAAAGATGATGAGTACTTTGAGAATAAAACAGCTATTATAAGCAGAAAGCTTCATTAAAAACTCAGTTGTATTAACAGCATGTCATTTTAAGACTATATTAGCCTGTATGCTCTCTTTCTTTTCATCATGTGTTATTTTAAATGTGTTATATACATTCTAGAAAATGTGCTAACATAAATTTATCTCTTGTAGGTGTATGCCATAATCCAAACAAATCAATTATGATTTTATCAAATTTAAATAAATGGAACATTTTGTATATTAATGAGGAAGCTATAATTTCTGTTGCTGTTTTTTTCTATTGCTTATTTTATCATTTGCATATTCTTATTTTCCACAGTCTCTGAGCACAGTATTTGAGAGTCCTTGTAGTCTTGGGTCTCTTAGGTATCTGGATGAACGTCTTTCTCTTTCAGTTTTGAAATCTACTTCTCCATTCTAGGTTGAGATTTTTACTACTTTTGCAATTCCATAGCACTGTTCCATCAGATATTTTTATTCCACTGTTTCTGGCTAAATCTGCCACAATCATTATTGGTCCCTCTGAATGCACCTCTTTTATATACTTTAACTTTGCTTTGATAAACTAATCTGGAAATCTATGATAAGATGTGCTTTTGTATACTGCTAGGTACTTTATGTGTGGTTTACTGAGCTTCTTGTGTGTAAATATTTATAGCTTCCACCATATTTGGGAAACTGAGGCCTTTGTTTATTTTTACATTTTTATTTACTTTTATTTAAGTGTATACATGTGTGACTGCTTGCCTGTATGTGTGCTACCCACATGCACACGAGTATAAAGGCCAGAAGAGGATGTAAGTACCCCTTTATCTGTAATTACAGGGAGTTGTTAACCACACAATATGGGTATGTGAGTGCTAGGAACCACACTCGGTCTTCTGCAAGAGCATCAAGTGCTCTAAACAACCAAGCCATCCCTTCAGCACCATTGGCCATCGTATTTTCTACCCAGTCAAGATTTTGAGATATTTTAATTACATAGCTTGAGCTTTGTTGAAGACCATTGATGTTTATTTCATTCTTCACTTTCCTTATGTGTTATTTATGTTTTCAAGTTCATGAATAATTTCTTTTCAGGAATTAACCCCTCACAATACACTATCATTTCAAGAATTTGATTTTAAACTCTAACTATCCATTGGGATTATTTTTTACTCCCTTAGTTTTATAACCAGGACAGATAATAGTTAAACATTTGGACACGTGTAATGTATTTATAATACCTGTTTTAATGTTATCTGCTATTATTAATGTCTGTGCCAGTTACATAGAGATCTTTGATTTTCTCATTACCATCATAACTTTGTAGGGTTTTTACAGACCTTAAAAAATACTAGATTGGTCGGGCGGTGGTGGTGCACGCCTTTAATCCCAGCACTCGGGAGGCAGAGCCAGGCGGATCTCTGTGAGCTCGAGGCCAGCCTGGGCTACCAAGTGAGTCCCAGGAAAGGCGCAGAGCTACACAGAGAAACCCTGTCTTGAAAAACAAAAAAACAAACAAACAAAAAAATACATGATTGAATGTCCAACAATGTGTATTGTATCATGTTGAGTGCTGGCTAATTTTTGTGATCCTGTAGCTATCCACTCAAGTTGTATTGAGGGGCATTAAAACTACATGGAAACCATAAAACCATTTTGTCTGGCTTTTGAAATATTTTTTTTTTTGAGACAGGGTTTCTCTGTGTAGCTTTGCGCCTTTCCTGGAACTCACTTGGTAGCCCAGGCTGGCCTCGAACTCACAGAGATCCGCCTGCCTCTGCCTCCCGAGTGCTGGGATTAAAGGCATGCGCCACCACTGCCTGGCAGCTTTTGAAATAATTTAAGAAATAAAAAACAAATATTAGATCTAACCATTGAGGGAAGATTTTTTGGTGCATTCTGAACAATGGTCCATGAAATACATGATTTTCTATTATTAATAGTATCGAATAGATATGTTTCCTCACTCTTTATGACTCAGAGTCAATATTTGCTCATCTCCTCTGGATGGTTACTTTCTGGCCTTAGGAAGTTAACTCATTGATGGTTATGATTACATCTGATTTTTGGTTCCCTGTGCTATGGATTTCAGCAGCTTAGACTCCTTGGTCACCAGAGCTCAGGGAATCCCCTGGACTCCTTTTCCTACACCATGGACTGGAAAGGCTCAAGTCTCAGTTACAGGGCTCACATCATGTGCTTCCATTGCTCAGGTAACAATGTTACTCAATGCCTGACATTTTAATAATCATCATGCAACTTGATGTTCTACATATTTATTCTGTTTGTTACTGTTGTTTTGTTATTGGTATGTTTCCTCCCTTTAAAATACAAATCAATTTCAAGTTGAATGGAGTTTAATTTTATACAGTAATTAATAATAGTTATGATATGAATACTTCATGGGAACATAATTGTTTATGAAATTAATTTCCATTCCAGTTAAAATTTTATAGTTTTAAGGAATAAAGATAGTCTTAATAATCCTACCAAGCATATGTGGAAGCACTGGGCTCCCTTTCAGTAGGATTGAGAAGTGTGTTAAATGTGCCTGGTTTATGTTTAGATGTTTTAAAGTATCTGTGGGACAGCAGAGGTGGATCATTTGGAGAGGCTTTTCCTAGGCAAGTAAGAGGACCTGTGGTTAGATCTCCAGGGCACACAAGAGCTTTGAACAGTCTGATTTCTTATTTTAATGTGTTATTTGAGCAACATTATAATAATGCTAGCCTATTCGAGACAGCTATGTGTCAAATAGTTTTATTTATATGATAGCATATTTATATAATACTTTTATTTATATGATAGCCCATTTTTTTTCTTGTTGTTCTTGTGGTTATGTGGGTTTTTCTAAAATTTAATTTTGTAGAAAATCAAATAGAAACAAGTGTCTCCCTTTGTCCAGAGGAAGGTGACTGATGATGCCCTAGAGGGGGAAAGTCAAGGAAGATTCAAACTTCTTCACACCTATGCTTTGCATCTAGCTTTTATGTTATCACTAGGTCCTGTGATATGCTATTTCACATTAACTAAATTAATTGGAAAAGAAATAATCAGTAATAAAGATTATGTATTCCATAGTAAAATTATATTGACAATATATTTTTCTTGAGGTTCTTTAAAAATAAGTATAGTAAAGTTCATTTGAGAATTTTATTGATATATTAGATAAATGTTAAAGTTGAAATATATGGATTTTAATCAGAACATATTAAATGAGTGTCCATGTATAAGCAAGCTATATATATAAACAGAAACATAATTTATACAACAATCTTTAACATGGTCACCCATATTGGAAAGAAGCTAAATTAAAGTGGTTAACAGGATATGTTTCAACAAAACTTTATTCTGGAACAAAATGGAGTCTGTTGATAGGCATAACTAACTGAAAGTTATTATAAATGCAAGTCTCATAATGTGTTTTCAGTAAAATTAAAATCCTAAGACTTCACATCTAGTATCCAAGTCTTTAGAATAATATAACACATACTCAACTGATTAACTGTAAGGAAGACAAAAAAATCTCTGCTAGAAATGTCAGAAGACTCTGAAAATTCCAGGAAATGATAGTAGAAAAAAAAGAGTGAGTGAAAACTACTGCAAAGAAATATAGATATTTTCAAAGAAACCAGGCCAAATCATTCAGGTTGTTGATATAAATTCACTGCCAATGTCGGTTCTTTGAAAAGAACAGCTTCATGTTGTGAGTGTAGTTCGATGGTAAGCTCTTGCCCAGTATATGTGAGGCCCTGGGTTTGAACATCAATAGCACACACACACACACACACACACACACACACACACACACACACACACACACACAGAAATTAAAAACAACAGTTTTGAATCATGTAACAGGCTACAAATTTAGTGAAAAGTACTAGATTCCGGGAAACACTTAGTAATAAAGGCAGAGCATTTTGAACACATATCCTGAGATTCTCTAAAGACCTTAATTCTTATGGACACCAGTTCTTAGCACAGGGCACTTCTGCCCCCTACTGGACATTTAGCAATTGTCCCAGAAAATTTTAGTTGTTAAAATTGAGTGCATTCTATTGTAGAATTGACAGATTTAGTAAATAAACGTATAGAAGGTACAGTCTTCATTTTAGATAAAATAATGCAATTTTATAAGGATACTTGGAAATAATTATAATATAAATACATCACAAATACAGAATGATGGACTGAGTTTAAAATAAAAGTCCTTGCTAATATGATAAATGAGCAATGGCAATAATTTTTTGATTATATAAAATTCAAATGGAGTTGAGTGTTCTATTTTAATCTGCTACCTATATCACGCATGTTATTTTCAATGGTTTGGGGATAGAACACTTTTTTTTCCTGAAGGTCTGTGGCCTGAAAGATGTACCCTAACATATTTCCACTGATAATTGTAGCTCCTTAAGAATTGAGACTTCATGAACAGTTATTGAATCATAGAGATGCCAGAATCTGAGATTCCAATACTATTTCAGAAGCAAGCCTGATATGTGGGACT
This sequence comes from Peromyscus leucopus, assembly GCF_004664715.2. Taxonomy (NCBI): domain Eukaryota; kingdom Metazoa; phylum Chordata; class Mammalia; order Rodentia; family Cricetidae; genus Peromyscus; species Peromyscus leucopus. Next base: position 140,476,208 of record NC_051065.1, read on the forward strand.
AGATTAGTTCTATGAACATGTGTTCTATGCACAAGCAAACTGGGTGGCTGAAGAGCCTGCTTAGTGAAGAGTATTTGCTGGAAGTTGGTGTCATGAACTTTGAACTTTCCAGTCATAGGAATTGTGATCCTAATTGAAACATTGATAAAATCTCAAGACTCAGGTTGATTTTTATACCAATAATACAAAAAGACACTGGTAACAATCTTACATTGTACATAAAAGCGTTAAGGATGACAGCCCACTAAAACAAAGAAAAAAATGCATGGAATCAGTGATAGCAGTTATGATCAAAAGAGTACTTGAAATAAGATTATAAACGTGAGAACCTCTTCATCATGGAATTTCCAACTGCATCAGTGGCTTTTCTCACTGTTGCAACCCAGTAGCTGGCCAAAAGAACTTAAAAAGTTGGAGTTTATTCTGGCTTACATTGGGGGAGTCATTCATGAAAGCAGGACCATGGACCTAGCAAGTCACATCGCATCGCTTTCAGAAAGCAGAGAAAGGGGAATGGTTGTGTTGAGTTATCTGGGTACTTTTTATGCAGCCCCAAGTCTCAGCTCACCTTAGTGTGAGTTTTCTCACCACAGTTAATGTAACCTCGAGAAAGCTATCACTGACATGCTCAGAGATTTCTAAGGTGAGTATAGATCCCCTCAAGTTGACAGGGTTTCTTTGCCTACCTGAAACTGTATTACGTTCCTATTAACCCAAAACCTTCTACCTTTTGTTGCGATAAATATATAGACACCTCACAATGCACTTTCCATTTAGCTCTGCTTCAAAAACCTGCACAGTGTTTAACAATTATGTTGTTTAAAAGTGTAAGTGGCTCATATAAACCCTCCTCTTCAGAGAGCGAGAATTGTTGAAACCAAGATTGGATAAAGCACAGGGACAAATAGCCAAACGAATGGAAACACATGAACTATGAACCAAATGCTGAGGGGCCCCCAACTGGATCAGGCCCTCTGAATAGGTGAGATAGTCAATTGGCTTGATCTGTTTGGGAGGCATCTAGGTAGTGGTACCAGGTCCTGGGCTCACAGCATGAGTTAGCTGTTTGAAACCTGGGACTTATGCAGGGATGCTTGGCTCAATCTGGGAGGAGGGACTGGACCTGCCTGGACTGAGTCTATCAGGTCGATCTCAGTGTTTGGGGGAGACCTTGATCTGGAGGAGGTGGGAATGGAGGGTGGGCTGGGGGGGAAGGAGAGGTGGGCAGGACGGGAGAGAACAAGGGAATCTGTGGCTGTTATGTAGAACTGAATAGCATTGTAAAATAAAAAAAAAAGACATTCAGCATAGATTAACTCATTAAGCAAGGGCATCTACTGAGTGTGGCTTCTTTCACTCTGCATCATACTTGAGTCCATCTGCAACACTTCATTAAAGATATGCTTTATTTTAAATCATAAAAAAGTGTAAGTGACAAAAAGAAGCTTCTTAGAATCATTATCTCTTCTTGTTAATTATTGCTTTACATATACACACACACAAACACACACACACACACACACACACACACACACACACACACACACAAATTCCTGAGTCCGTTTAGCATGGCTCATTTGTATGTGGGTTTATTGTTGACTATTTTGGATTGGAAAATTACTCATTTCAGGAGGAAAAAGTTTCTACTTCCCTCCATCAGCAGCCATTGCCTTCCTATATTTCTTTAAATAGTGGTATTGTGGAAATTATGTAAATAAAGTATATTCATGAATGAAATTCTTAAAATTAAAATAATAAGAAAAAGTATAAGAATGAAGTCTCCTCTGAGACTATGTATTTTTTTTACCATGAGTTCCTGAACAATCAAATCACATGTTACATAAGTTTAACATAGAGTGAACAGAATGAACATTCTCATTCTAAAAGGAAGGAGTGAGAGCAGGATGCCAAAAGATTGCACCACAGAAAGACAAAAGTATATAAATTCATTAAGTTCTTATAGCTCCATCCTAGTTACCTGGGATTTGAGATGGAATCATGTGGTCTCTTGGCTTGTGATACCATCATATGGGATTCAAAGAACTTGAGTAACTCCGCTTCTTCAGTCCTGTTGCCTGCAGGAAGGAGAGTTTCTCTCTTGGCCTGGCTCCAAACCATTCCTAAAGCTTTCTGAGTCAGAAATTGCACATTTCTGGCATCTTTAGCGTCCTGGAATTCTGATTGCAACTTCGCCTTCACAGTTCCATGCAATGGCCTCCAGGGGCCTCCCTGCAGAGACTCCAAACCCAAGTAAATGCATTGCCTGATCTTAGCATCTCTCTAAAATTGAGGATCAGTACCCCTTCAGTCTTGCATCTTTCATGCCTACAAAGTCAGTACACTTTAGCCAACACTAATAAGTTCTGCTACAGCTCAAGTTGGATCCTGGCCTCCTTCGACCACAGATGTTGCTAATTCTGTATGACTGAATCTGCAAATTCATTTTTAAGTAATGTGTTTTTAGTAGGAAACCCCTTCTGCAACACTCTCGGCCAGACTTTCTGCTTTCAAATAAATACTGACTTCTGGAAGTTGGAATCCTTTGTTTTAGTTACTTTTCTATTGCTGTGATAAAACACCATGGACAAGGCAACTTATAAAAGAAAGCATTTAATTTGGCTTGTAGTTCTGAGGGTTAGATTCCATGATGTGTATGTTTGTTTAGTTACTTATATCATTAAGAGCTTTCTCTTAGCAATTTTTGAAATGTTTCACTGATGGGAGCAAACTCACACATATATACCTTAAGAAATTATACTGATGAGGTTATCATATGAAGGAACTTAATTTCATCATTTGATAGTTTCTTGGAGTGCAAAAAATAGACTGTTTATCTACCAACCTATGAAGAATGGAAATCTCACAGATATTATATTTAATGTGGTCAGAAATAAAGAAATGTGCATAAACTCTCATACAAAGCTATAGGATGCCTTGTAGGAAAATCTTGAAAATGCCCATTTTAATTCATTCCTATCAGTAAGATTGTCCTTTCTCTTTACCTATGTCTTTCTCTCCTACTAACTTTATAGTTAAGTACTGGGTCTTGGTAATGTCCCTAATCATGCTAAGCATGAAATTTGTAGGCTAATGGATAGAACATGACAAGTCTTACACAGGAAAATATTCAATTGATGTGGCAGCTTACAGGTTCAGAGGTTTAGTCCATTATCTTCATGATGGGGAATTTGACTGCATTCAGGCAGATATGGTGCTGGAGAGAGAGCTGCTACATGTTGATATGCAGACAACAGGAGGTGATCTGTCACATGAGCAGTATGTTGAGCATATATGATACCTAAAAGCCCAGGTCCACAGTAGTACACTTCGTTTAACAAGACCACACCTACTCCAAGATGGTCATACCTCCCAATGGTGCCACACCCTGTAAGGGACAATTTCTTTCAAACCAAAAGATTTTACTGCCTGGCCCCCAAAAGCTTGAAGCCATTTAGTCCAACTTCAAATCCCCATATTCTATCACAGTCTCAGAAACGTTTAAAAGTCCAAAGTTGAAAGTCTCTTCTAAGATTCAAACAATCTCTTTCTTTTCTTTTTTATTAAATTTACTTAATTTTTTTTTCATTTTACATACCTACCACAGTTTCCCATCCCATTCCTCGTCTTTGCACCAACCCCATCTCTCCCTGGCTTATTCCCCACCCATTGATCCCAAAGGGTAAAATCTCCCGTGGGGAATCAACAAAGCATGATACCTTCAGATGAGGCAGATCCAAGGCCCTCCCCCTTGCATCAAGGTTGAGAAAGACATACTGCCATAGGAAATGGGCTCCCAAAAAGCCAGTTCATGCACCAGAGATAGATCCTTATCCCACTGCCAGGGACCCCCCAAACAGACCAACCTACAGAACCGTCTCCCACATGCAGAGGGCCTATTTTGGTCAAATGAAGACTCCATAGTTGTCAGTTTAGAGTTCTTGAGTACCCACAAGTTTGATTCAGTTTTCTCTGTAGATTTGCCAATCATGATCTTTACCCCCCTTGTTCATATAATCCCTCCTCCCTCTTTTCGACTGGACTCCCAGAGCTCAGCCTGGTGCTTGGCTGCGGGTCTCTGCTTCTGCTTCCATCAGTTAATGACTGTTAGAGTATTCACAAATCTGATTACAGAAGGCCAGTTCAGGCACCCTCTCCACTATTGCTAGTAGTCTTATCTGGGGTCATTCTTGTGGGTTCCTGGAGATTGTCTAGCACCTGGATTCTCCCTAACCCCATAATGTCTCCCTCTATCAAGATATCTTTATCATTGCTCTCTCACTCTGTCCCTCCTTGAACTTGACCATCCCATTCCCCCATGTTCTCATCCTCCAAACCCTCCCCTCTTCTCGACTTCTACCCCCAATTTACCCAGGAGTTCTCATCTATTTCCCCTTTCTAGGGCTATCCATGCTTCTCTCTTAGGGTCTTCCTTGTAACCTAGCTTCTGTGGATCTGTGGGTTGTAGTCGGTTTATCCATGGCTTTATATTTAGTATCCACTTCTGAATGAGTACCTACCATGTTTACCTTTCTGAATCTGGGTTAACTCATCAGGATGATATTTTTCTAGTTCCATCCTTTTAGTCACCAGAGAAATGTAAATCAAAACAATGATGTGATACCCTCTTTCACCTGTCAGAATGGCTAAGATTTAAAAAAAAAAAAAAAAAAACCAAAAACTTAGGACATGTTATGTGGGAGAGGATGTAGAATAAGCGGAACATTCCTCCACTGCTGGTAGGAGTTCAAACATGTACAGCCACTTTGGAAATCAGTGTAATGACTTCTCAGAAAATTGTGAATCAATCAACTTCAAGATCCAATGATATTAGTCGTAGGAATATACCCAGGCGATATACAATCATCCCACAAGGACACTTGTTCAACTATGTTCATAGCATCATTATTCATAAGAGCATTTTTTCAGAACCTGAAAAAAACCTAGATGCCCCTTATCGGAGAAATGGATAAAGAAAATATGGTACATATACACAATGGAGTATTACCCAGCTGTAAGAAACGTTGACATTATACAATCTCCTAACTGTAATCCCAAAAAAAATCAAAATTAAAAAAAAAGAACCAGTCACACACATCCAACCTATTTTACTGTTCCAAAACACAGGGAAGGGAGCATAGCAAGGAAATACTGGAACAAATCAAGGCCAAAAGCCAGCTGGGAAAACTCCACACTCTGCATCTCCATGTCTGATGTTAAAATGTTCTTCAGATCTCCAGCTCCTTTCAGCTTTAATGGCAGAATGTACCTATGAATCCTGGGCTGTTTTCACTCCCACTTAGCAGCTTTGCTTGACAAATATATCACAGCTGGCTCTGGCATCTTTATAATCCTGGAATCGCCAAAGCAACCCAGGTTTCAACTTCACAGCTTCAGAAAATGGACTCTCTGGGGCTCCTTTCAGGGAAACCCATGACAGATGTCTGGCCTCCATGACTTTCTTCATGCTCAGAGGCAAATTCCATAGCCCCTTTCTTTCATCCTTAACTCCAGATCCACATTGTTAGGATCCTGCCACCACTCCAGCTGCATGACCACACATGCGCAGTTCACCAGGTGAGTAAGGGGTCTTACATCTTATGTCATCCCTGTGCTGCCCAATTGTACAAATGCAAGCAAGCCATGTGGTCACGCAATCAGCGCATGTGTGGTCTATCTCCGTAAGCCCACCTGCACATGTGCACAGGAATCCTTAAAAAGCTGGACACAGACTCCTCCTCTCTCTTCTCTGTTCTCTCCTCCCCCCACTATCTCTGTCACTTGTGGTGGTATTGTGTTCCCCAATATATTGTGCATCCTAATAAACTTATCTGGGGTCAGAGAACAGAACAGCCACTAGATAAAGAGGCCAGAAAATGGTGGCACACGCCTTTAATCCTAGTATTCCTAAGGCAGAGATCCATCTGGATCTCTGTGAGTTTAAAGCCACACTGGAAACAGCCAGTCACGGTAACACATGCCTTTAATCCCAGGAAGTGATTACAGAAAGCAGAAAGGTATATAAGGTGTGAGGACCAGAAACTAGAGCTGGTTAAACTTTTAGGCCTTTGAGCAGCAGTTCAGCTGAGATTAATTCTGGATGAGGAGGACTCAGAGGCTTCCAGTCTGAGGAAACAGGATCAGCTGAGGAATTGGCAAGGTGAGGTAGCTGTGGCTTATTCTGCTTCTCTGATCTTTCAGCGTTCACCCCAATACCAGGTTTGTTTTTATTAATAAGAACCTTTTAAGATTCTTGCTACAATCTCTCTCTGCATGTGCTTCTTCCCAGACCTGGTTCTTTTGTCGTCCTCCCCCCACCTCCCGCTCCTCCTAATAAAGTTCTAATACTGGGTTTTGTCATGGCTTGTGCCTCATAACCAATCCGCATGGTAGCCAGCACCTGTTATCATTTTTAAAGCAACACACATTGCCAAAGCTTCCAAGGTCTACTGCTTGCTAGGGCTCAAACATGGTCCCCTTGCTTCATTGCCTAAGCTTGACTGTTCTTGAATTTGTGCTGTAGACCATACTGGCCTCAGTCTCAGAGATCTGCCAGTCTCTGCCTTCCAAGTGCTGGGATTAAAGGCATACACCACCACACCAAAGTCTAACCATTTTTTAATTCCTTTTTACAGGTTGGAAACATCAATTTGTTAACATATTTTAGTAAGACAATTTATTAGTGTATTGTATTTGAATCTGAAATATCTAATAACAAATTAAGGATCTTGCATTGGAAATACAAGTAATTCAACCCTTCTGTTATGCCTCATTCCCTCAGATGGAAACTTCGTATGTACTTGTGGTTTCCAAACCTTTAAAGCTGCCTTTTCACCAATTCTCTTTTTGCGTAAAAGTCATTTTCTAGGTGAAATGAATACATATTTGTTGGGAAGATCAGCTCTGCTTTCACTTCTCCCATTCCAGACCTCCCCCCCTGAGAAAGCCTGCCATCTGCAGCTCCTCCCCTGGAACTGCTGAGACTGCCTGCTGGCTCTTTAAGACCTGGCCCATAGACTGGCCACATGCTCTTTCTCCTGCCTTTTGTGCCTTATGGCTGAAAACCTGTTGACTCCACAGGAAAAGCCAGAGAGAAGGGACATGATTCTGAGGTCCATCTCCCCTCCCCAGTGTAGTCTTTTTACCCTAAATATTAGATGACCTGCTCAGTTTTTCTCATATCTAAATTATTCCATCCTCTTGTCTGGCCCTTTCTGTTTTTAATATTTTTCAAAATTTTTCTTCTCAGTAGCTATATGTCCAACAGTGGACTGAAGTAGGAACAATGTCCAACAGTGGACTCAAGTAAGAACACTGTCCAATAGGGTACCAGCACATGTTAGCCACTCAATAGACATGTTTGGAAAAAATGAAAACTTTATTTTCCTAGAAGCCAGGGCCTTCTGTGAGTATTTAAGTCATATTAATGCTTAAGGGTCTTCAATTAAGCTTATCAAACATGCATAGTCAATTCTTTGTTTACTGCTAATCTATCAGTTTCCCCCTACTTCTCCATGGTCCCTTTAAATGTGCCTAATAACCCATCAGACTATATAAAATATCCTCATATGGTGTAATAGTTGGCAAACTGGATGGAATTGGAAAAAAATCAGAAATAGCATATATCAAAAGCAAGTAGAAATACTTCAATACAAATTTCATTCTCTGCACCAAAGAACCATTGGCTAATCATGAAGTTTCTTTGAGCTTTAAAACTCTTATCTGTATTTTCTCTTCCTTCATTTTTCTCTCTTCCCAACTTTCTTTTTTATTCTCCAATTTTTTGCTTTTATTCTTCTCAATCTCTTGCTTTCTTTTTCATCTTCACTATTTTCCTAATTGTACAGCATTCATTATGCAACCATGCCATAATAACTTGACAAACCCTGTTCATAGATGGTTATGTGCCTTTCAATGTCACTGTTGCATTTAACAATGATCACTTTGTAAATATGTCACTTTTCATTTTCAATAACAGCTAAAAGACAAACTGACTAAGAATAACCTCATTTTCTCATGGTATAAGCTACAGCTTAAAGAACATAATGTGCTAGATGCCTAACAAGAATGAACAAAACACTATTAAGAAAGAAAAGGAGGGAAGGAAAGGAAAAGCCATGAAGTCAGGCTCCCAGCTGTTCTTGTTAGTGAATGCAGCAAGAGTCAGAAACCTTCTGCTGTAACAATTCATATCTATGGTCTTTCTCAGTTTGGCTTTTTTTTCATACAGGAAATGAGAAAATATTCAAAAGTTATGTCACTGGAGCTGTGCATGGTGCTGTTCCTTTGTCACCACAACACTCAAGAGACTGAATTCAAGACCAGTCTATGCTACTCACTAATTTTGCGTGTCATTCATACACAAATAAGTACAAGAATGTATACCACTGGAAGCATAACTCCCTCTTCAGCTTCACAATAAAAAGCCAGCATGCAATTTCTTGTTGTGTTGTCTCTTTTCCTGAAGGATGGAGGGTAGTATGGGTGAGAGCTGTGGATACAGAATCAGAACATCCATGGCTCTTTTTCACCGGTGCTTTTGGCAAGCTTCTCTACCCCCTTTACCCACAGTCCATGTGAAAGACGTGGGTTTCCCTTAGGTACCTCTGCATTCTACAGGAAAAAGAAAATTTATGTAAGTTTTTTTCATAATAATTATTATTAATACTCTTACAATTTTAAAGTAATAAGGAATAAATGGCATGAAAAACAATGATCCTAACAATTTCTATAATTGAACCAGGTTTCAGACAGGAATGTGATTACAAGATGATTCTCTTAAGAATCTTCTCCCTGATTCTCATTTCTGACTCTTCATATGCTTCCAGCATTTCTTCTTGGTTCTTTCTTTCTTTGATTTAGCTTGGTTAGTGCTCTCTTGCTGTCTCTTTCTTTCCCCATCTCCCTCTTTCCATACACACACACACACACACACACACACACACACACACACACACATACAGAGACACACAGATATGTGTATGTATATATATATACACATACATACATACATACACATACATACATACATACACACATACACACATATACATACATACATACAAGGTCTCACTATGTAAACCTTGTGGGTTAGAATTCATTAGGTAGACTAGGCTGGTACCAAACTCACAGTTTGACTCTACCTCCCAGTTTCTGAGATTTAAGTGTCTGTCACTATACCTTGCTGCCTCTAACATTTTATCTAAATATGTGCAGATTTCACAAAAGATGGCACATGATGGATTTTAATGTGCAATTTGAGTCTTTCTGATATTATTTAGTATTTATCTATTTTACCAATACCCAATTACGTTTGGGTGTTTATTAATAGTTGAAATTATGAATAATAGCATTATACACAGATATATTAGACTCTTAGGCATTTCATACAATTCCTTGAACACTTATTAATCACGTCTTATTTATTCAACTCAATAAAGGTGTGACATTATTTCTTGTTTCCTGTGAATTTCAGCACATCTAATAATCTTAGCTTAATATCTCCTTTTTGACATGGAGAGAGGATAAAATCTGTTGGGATATTTCAAGAGCCCTCTCAAATTTTACAAAGTTACTTTGGGAAAAAAGAGATATCTTGATTTAGATACAGACTTTTGAAAGTAATCAGATTAACTGAAAGGTTGAAAAGACTTGAATAAATAAAATCTCTGCTTGATGTGAAACTAGGTCAATGTGTCAAGATATTACAATCATACATAGATGTTACTTAAATAATGAAATGGTCTTTTACATTTTAACAATATATATTTACTTTATATTATATTTTTCTCTTATTAGCAGATACTTAAATCAACTTCTACTTGTATACCAATATTTATTTGGGAATATTGATTTCCAGAACCAGCCAGTTTAGAAAACTGTAACTTCCAAAAGACTATGAATTCATAGACTGTTGCTCTTACCAGAGTTCAGTTCCCCGCAACCACATTGGATGGCTCACATCCACCCATAACTCCAGTCCAGAAGAGAGTTATGTAGAAAACTTGAATATACACAGAGCCTCAGTATGAATCCATAATTAGACTCAACCCAGGAAAATGCAAAGCTAATGAAAAAAATCTTAAAACTGTTAACTATACAGGGTTTGATTGTTGTGCTTGATAATTAAGTTTTGTGTGAGGATTTCTCCTGGCATCATCTTCATGATCTGGATTTCTTCAAGATCATATTTTCAGAAATTCAAGCCTTTCTGTGTCTCCAGTCACTTCTAGTTTGTCCATACTAGATGGTGTTCTAAATCCAGATTACAGGAATTACTACTGCATTGTCACTGCTGCAGCAGCAGCAAGCCTTTCAAATCTAGGTTTGCACTAATTCATCCTTGGGCAAGGACAGGGAGGTGTTTCAGTATACTAGATAGTCTGTCCTTGCCACACCCTGGAGCTGCGGTGGGTCTGAAGTCTTCATCCACGGTCACTGGAAACCTGTAATTCAGCATTGCAAAATTCTCCTCTGCTCTGGAAACCATCACCTGGAAACAACTACCTCTGGGCTGCTATACTATATCGCTATAGCTACAGGGCCACAATGCTGTGTTACTTCCTGAATAAACAACCCTCACACTAGTGAGGGACTGCAACCATCCCTGGTTCAAATGGCTGGAATTAGTGTTCATAGAGTGGGGCTGTGTGACTCTGTCTGACACTCAGATGGCCCTAAGAGCTCAAGTACAGATTTTAGATCACAGTAAGTGGTTTTAGCATCTGCCCTGTCTCAGGTTTGATCATCCTGACTATGAGTGCCAATTCAACATATTTTGCCTAGTGCTATATCCTGCCTTCAGCAGAATCTTGTTAAAAAGCTATGCTGAACAAGACTAAAATAGTGTTAATGAAGGCAGTCTCTTAATCTATGAGTTGAATCTGAGTCCCAGAGTTTTAGGAACCTGTATAGATAGTCTAAGGGTTAATACTCACCAAACCAGGAAATAATACAGGCAATAATTGAGTCTAATCCATTGGAAAGAGCATGCCAGCCTAATGTTCTTTTTAAAATATCTTGCCTGGGTATAGTGGTCTCATGTTAGTGAGCCAGGCACTGAGCTCCAAATAAACCTCCAGTGCTACATTTCATGCTGTTCTCCATTAGGTAGAGTACCCTCTCTTCCCTCTACCCTATTCTGTGAAAGGGAGGGAGGAACAGTAATGGCCGACCCTTGTCCACTAGACTGATAAAGTTTCAGTAGTAGGTTGCGGTGCAGGTTAGGGCCAGGGATGCCATGGATCTGTGTAGACGTCGTTTTTTATAAAATCAGACCTGGTAGTAGGTTTCAAGCCAGAATTGTCATGTAATTACTTTTAGCTCCAACATGTAGCAAGTGTTTCTTTCTCAGATGAGCTGTGTGTTGTTGGGAAAGAAGTAACATGAGCATTTTGTTGATTCTTAGCTTTTTAGTCATTCTTTTCAGTGACTCCCTGCAATCTCTGACAATTGTATTTCAGAAATGTGTTCAGTGTGTTGCAGATGAATTGCTAAAGGTCTTATTAATAAAAAACATGGAGCCAGAAATTAGGGTTAAAGCCTGAGAGATCAGAGGAATAGAAAAATACACAGCTAACCTCACATCATCTCACCTCACCTCACCTCATCTCACCTCACCTCACCTCACCTCACCTCAGCAACTCAGGAGCTTCCAAAGAGACCTACTTCCTGTATACCTATGCCTATATTCCTTTCTATTCTGCTAACTCATTTTCTCTCTGTTCAACTACATCATTTCCTCTTCCTGCCCAGCTCTGTCACTGTCTGTCTGTACAGACCTACAGACCTCTATGGCTAGTGCTAGGATTAAAGGCTTGTGTCACCATGCCTGGCTCTGTTCCCCAGCTTGGCCTTGAACTCACAGAGATCCTGACAGATCTCTGCCTCCCAAGTGATAGGATTAAAGGCCTGTGCTACCATTGCCTGACTTCTATGTCTAATGTAGTGGTTGGCTTTTTCCTCTGACCATCAGATAAACTTTATTGGGTTGCACAAATAAAATGTCACCACAGTGTATTTTTATTAATTTAATAAAATCAGGGAACATGGATTCTCATTTGCTTTTCTTACCTCTAGTGAAGACAATTTAGTGTAAGAATGGTTGTTCAACTTGTGTGAGCAAAGGCCTGCTGGAGGATCTTAGATGCCTGAGTAGCCCTTTCTTTAGAATGTTGTTGATTTTGCCTTCATGCCTCCAACCTCATACACACATACAGATCTATAACTGATTTTTCTCACATGGTCTACAGCTTTCTTTGTCAGAAATCCCAAGTTTCTAGCATTAATCATTTCCTGGTTTTCTTGGGGTTATCACCCTCTCAGGACTGCTGAAAGGGGTTCTGACACTAACTACACTGTCTGGCTTCCTAGGGCTTCCTGTGAAGACTGGGTATAAGTCTCTGTGATCCTGTAACCTTGAATTCTGCATATCTTCAAAATCAGCAGCACATATATGATGCTAGTTCAGCTTTCAAGTAAAGGCCCCTGGAACCATGAGACCACAGCTGTAAAACAGTTGTTTGCTTGGGATGCAGAATCTGAGAAATACCTTGTTAGGGGATAATTTGAGGCATAATACACTGGCATTGCTCTACTTATGGGAAAATATTCCATATGATTTTATGTCTCCATACTCTGTACTGTGGTGGTTAAGGCCCAGCCATTCCTCGAAGTGCTCTTACGATGTCTCTCTTGCAGTCCCTATGTGAAGCATTTGGTTTGTTTTTAAGGGAAGCAATATCGCCAGAAACTATGCTTTCTTATAATAATGTTACTCAGATTTGTGAGTTTTTCAAATGTTTTCATTCTGACTTTTGCTCACAACAAACAGAGTTAAAATAAAGAATCAATACCCATGCATGGACTGAATGCTGGATAACCTTGAAATTCCACCATATCAATTAATCTGTTGTCTTTGAAGTTAGTCTCTCACAAAATTTCAAACTATGAACAAATTGAAAGTAAGTTCTTTGCTTCACTGAAACATTAACAGCCATCTCAACTTTCTACATTTCTACTGAAATTCTAATCTTGAGTTTCTGCTGATTCTCCTATTAACCTCTTCTTAGAGCATTATAGGGTTTCATTACCCTGCATTGATAGTTTCCAAATTCCCCTGACTCCATCAGAAATGCTCCTGAAACACTCTCTTAAGTAATCACAGCAACATTCTTCTTCTCAGTACCAACTCTGTATTGACTTTCTACAGCTGTGACTAACACATCCAAGAAAACAATGTAAGATGAGAATTTGTTATCATTTATTTTGACACAACCTTTAGTTCTTTGTGGTGGAGAGATATGGTATAAAAAACAAACTGTTCTGTGAGGTTTACCCTTATGTTCAGAGGGTAATGCATTGTGCTGGAAAGACTTGTAAACACAAAAATTGTTTTTAGCTTGTAGGTCATGATGAAGTTGCTCCAACTTGAATGAACCCTGTCAACTAACTTGCCCAAGATGGACCATTTCTTGATGCAGGAGGGCTATTCTTAAAAAGTTCTGATTGTTATGAAATCTTTCACTGACTCAGCTATTCTTACAAGATAGTGGGTCACAAGACTAACAGGCTAACTGCTAGCTCAGCTTTTGTATGAAATGCTTCCTTATTCAGGATAATTGAGGCACCTCTCAGATATCTGTTTAAAAAAAAATTAAGCTTTGACCTGACCCAGTCTGGATACGAATTAATTCAACCACCCAAAATTGCAACTTTGTGGATTTGGCTTTAAAATCCTTGGACTAACAATAGTAAAGGCCTTACCTAAGAATTACAAGTTTCTCATTTGGTCCTTTTATGGTAAAAGGTCTGAGTTCCTTTCTGAGTTTGAAAACTCAATGAAACCCATCAATCCTTGAACTCAAAATCCTATCAATCCTTGAGCTCAAAATCCCACTAATCACTGGGCTTGCCTTGAAATCCCACCAATCCCCACTTGGAAATCTCTAATCTGTAAAACTCTGCCCCTCTATAAAGGCTTTATCCTGCCCAGTTCCCTACTGGCAGCCATCCTCTCATGTCTTTCCCAATAAATCTCTTATGAGGTTTGTTGTGTGGTGTGGCATCATTCAAATTCCTTGGTTTTCAACTACCAGGAAGCCTTTCCCTTCAGAGCTGCAATATTTCCACAGTGGAAACGTTCTCCTCATAGCTTCCATACTTGTATTGGGGAAGTCTTTCCCCTCAGAACTATAATATTTAGTGTCCTAGCCAGTATAAAAGTCCTTTCTTATCAACATCTTTTTTATTGTCAGGTTGGGGAGTCTCTGAATGACCCATAACAGTTCAGATCCTAGCAGGCAGCAGCTGACAGAGAATAGTTCTGCCCATGAGCTCTTTCAGTCTTTTCATTCCATTAAGACTCCAAGCCTTTACCGCCACTCACATTCAGGATGGTGCTTTTCCTTTAGCTAATTCTCTGTGGATGAATTTCTCATATATTCACAGAAGTCTGTTTTGCTAAACTAAAGGGAACTTCTCAGTCCAGTGTTGCAGGATATTTGATCACACGGTGAACATTGAGATTGTATTATTGACTAGAAAAGCCTGCTTCTAGCTGTGGCCTAGTTCAGCCCTGCCACATACCTTTAGGTCAAGAGCTTTCTGATTGAATATTGTAAACAGGATTAAATAAAACCAAATATAGGTCAAGAGGTAGAGTAAGCAACCAGTTAATAGTAAAAAGCTATAGAGAGTGAGAGGAAGTCAGCAGGATGGAGAGAGGGACACAAAGGAGACAGAAGGGAGGGACAGAGTTTTTGTTTGAGATGGCATAGTTCAAAGCTCTCTTGCTGGGACATCAACAGATCAACTGGTTGCATGCTTTTCCTTTCTTGACTAGCAGGTTTTCTTTCATCCAGCATCTGGTTTCTAAGTCTTTATTGGTCAAAATAAAGTGACTGAGACTGAATTGAAAACAATAATATTTTAAAATGAATATTTTAGCACACATACAGAGTAAAAAATTAAAAACAAATATAGAAAAGATTTCTCAATTGTTCTGAAATGAAAAAATGAAACTTCATCAATTAGCAGGAATAAACCCAGAAGAAATTGAGGTTCCTTTTACTAATGCTAAAATTGCCTCATTATGGGGAGAAAATGAACATTGGTGAAGAGTGTGCAGTAATTTTGGGGGGCGATATTAACAAAAAAAATCCTCAAAGCAAGAGGCTTTAGTTTATAAAATGAACTAATTGAATTCAGCACATATAGTAGAAGGGACACCAGTTTCTGGAGACCCTGCAGTGTATACTGATGCAAATAAATCAGGAAAGGCAGGTTATAAGTCAGAAAGAATAAGTAAAGTGGCTCAAAGAACATATGATTCAGGGAAAAAATCAGAGCTGTATGCCATTCTTATGGTATTATTAGATTTTCTGTCCTTCTTAATATAGATACTCTCAGTATACAGAAATAGTATTTTTACATATTTAAACCACTGAACTTATTTCAGTTGTTTCAGAATTAATATTGATACTTATTCAACCACAACAGATAAGCAGAAATAGAAATCATTCATTGTATATAACACATATCAGATCTAATATGGGTCTACCAGGCCCTCTAGCAGAAAGTAATAATGAAATTGATCAGCTTTTAATAGGAAATGTACTAGAAGACTCAGAATTTTATAAACAGTATCATGATAATAGCAAACGTTTGAAGATTTTTCTATCATTTGCCAACAAGCCAAGGACATTGTAAGGAAATATCCTGTGTCCTTTGTATAACAAAACTCCATTACTTTCAGGAAATAACCCAAAAGGTACCCAAAGAAATAAGATTTGGCAAATGATTTTTTTAACTTTTCAGAGTTTGGAAAATTAAAATATGTGCTCCATACTATAGACACATAATCAAGAGCTCAATAGGCAACTGCTTTAAGTTCTGAAAAGGTTGACTCTGTAATTACACATTTATTAGAAGTTATCACTATTAGGAATGCTGCAAGCTGAAGAACTATGAAGCAGGAACTCAGGTGTCACTGACAAGGATGACCCATTAGAACCAGGGGCTCTGGTGGAAGTTGAAGCCAAAATACAAGATGTTTTTGTGATACTGGTTTTTGAATGAATTAGCTGTTTCCTGCAGTGAATTTCTTATGTGCTATTGTAGCTTTCCCACCTGATCCTTTTCCTAAGAACTTCTAACTGCGTGATTGATCATTTATTGGGCACAATTTCCCCTATACATCTGGGGCACATGAATAACTTCCCTTTAGCTATGTGTGAAAAAAGTCACGCAAACAAAGATCCTTTTCCCACAATCAGATCTTTATTCCTCTTATTCCAGCATAGACTTGGAGTCTGCTTTCCTGTAGTTATCTCCATTAGCAGGCATCTGGCCACTGTCATCTCTGGGAAAAAGTAATTCATTTGAGACATTTCTCAGACATCCAAGGACAGACTGCAGATAGATGCCCTGAGCTCAACTCACCTACAGATAAGAGAAGCTAACCTCACTAAACTTAAATCCTTAATTCCTTGCCTTCACCTTGGTTTATTAACACAAGACCCTAATTTAAGAGTCTTGTGCTGGGAAAAGATCCAACTTCCAAAGTCATCTTGCTCTAGCTGCCCATGAGGGCAGACAACCCACAAATATCCTAGTAACCTTTGATTATGTCAAAAATAAGAACTCCAGTTCTGCCAGGAGTGTCATAGGGCCAAAGTTGGTGAAGCTCTCAAATAGCACCAAGTGCAGACTCTCTATAAAAAAAATTCTTCAGGGTTTAAATAGTCTCAAAACAATTTATGGCCCCAATGATAAGCACAAACATACCAAAGATTTTTTGAAACATTTCTCACAAAGCCATACACAACAGTTTTATTATAAATTTCACTTAAAGGCAAGTAATAAGGCTTTACTTACATATCACTATATCATCACCCTTTCAGATTTAGGCAGATCTGTTAGAGATAACAAATATGTTGGAGATTATGAAGTTGTATAATAAATACGGTGTTTTGTCTATCTAGATGTCGCACAATTTTATGCAAATAAATCAGCATACATTCCAAAGCTGGTAAAGGTAACACAACAAAGCAAGGAGCTTATGAAAATGATTCATGGGATTAAATGAGTGTACAACAACTGCAAGATGTTCTATAACACTCATCCCTGTTACATCAGGCAGCATCTTTGAAATGTTTCTGTAATTTCTTGCTTTTAATCATAAATCATTTGAGAAGAAATAGGATGACACAACAAATGCATTTTAACTTTTTATCCAATCATGGTTTCTGGCATTGAATCTTAAAGGTGCAATACAATAAGAAGTAACGCACCAATCACATTTCAATTTCATCTGTTCTCTTAATAATTCTAACTGATCTCCAATGATTGTTAGAGCTTGTCTCAATTAAGCTGTTTCATCAACTGTTTCCCCATCTACCTTAATTCGTTGAGTCTAAAGTTCATGAGAATGTATATATCAATTGATAACAAATTGAGCAGTTTGAACTTCTTCATGAAGAGCAACTCCAGCTATGGTAGGAGTCAGAGTTAATGCAATGATTCCCAAGACAGTAGCAATTATCAGTCCCAGCCTCCATCATCTTCTTAATATTTGTTCATCAAGCTTCTGTACTAACATCATCACAGGTGAGTCTTGCCATTGTCTTGACAACTTCACTCATATCTAGACTGCTAGAATATATAAACTTTCAAAACATCAAAGGACATACTAGTATTGGCACAGTATGAAGAATACATTGTATACAAGTGATGATATAACTAATAGAGTGCCATTGCACAGGTCCTTTCAGAAAAAGTAATGGAACATAAGCCATAAATGTGCAACTTTGATCTAAATTAGAGGACAAATGAAATTTGTCATTATTAAAGTTTGTCTTTCCATTCCATGCTTTAAGTGGGTAAGAGGCACTTAATGTCCACAAATTACTATAAATAGAATTACCAAATTTTAATAGAGGGTTTGACATTCCAACTTCATGCCACTCAAAAGATTCTCTAAAAGCAGAGACAACTTCTATAGTTTTAGGTGAATTGGACATTATTCTACCTAGTATAAGTGAGAACATAGTCCTCAAGGGGAGCCGTAAGGATTCCAATCAATGATTCCTACTTGAGAGATATTAACAAGTACCTAAGAATTCTCATCTATAAATTACTGCCAATGTATTACTAACAGGTAATCCATAATATGCAAGATGGTAACTTTATGGAACTAGTGGCATTAATAGTTTACCACACCCACTCCAACAACACCATACCTACATCTTAATCCCTCTCAAGTACCACTACTACCTAATGACTAAGAATCCAAATATATAATAAGCCTATGGTGGCCATTGGTATTTAAACAACCACATAACCTAACGACATTTTCTTGCACTAAAAAAAGTTCTATGCCACATTAACATTTTATCTGTCAGCACATTCTTCACAAAATACAACTAATTAGCTAAGAGCTATAACTAATACATGGAAACTGAAAGTAGAAAAAGTAAGAAAAATATCTATATGAGAAAAACCAATTATCCTCTCAGAATTTAAGCTATAAATATTATTTTTAAGAAAAACAAAGTGGGTTTTTCTGCTAAGTAAAATAAATGAATATTCTACCAACTGAAGGAGGAAAATAGAAGAATATAAATAGCTATAAGAACATCAGAAATGTTTATAAAGGAGGGTTTTTCCTTGTGCTTTTTTGAAGACAAGGTACTTCTATGGAGACACACAGGCTTTTACTCCTCATCTGTTTATCTCCACCTCAGGAGCGGTGAGATTGTAAGAGGACAAACCATGATGAGAAAAATGTAGGGATGTGACAGGGAAAATACACTTGTGATTAATCTTCATTGGACTTCAGTAGATTGCGTTTTCCTAAATTAAATCCTTTAGTGTAAAAGTGAAACTTCTCAAAATTGACAGGGCTAGAGTTTTCATACTTTATAATTTCAGGGGATTACCCTTATTATTTTATAACTCGAGTATTGCTTTCTGGTGAGCTATGATTTTTGTACCTCATAGAATCTGTTAAATACCTGTTTATGTTATTTCATACATAGGAGTGTTTGCCTGATATGGATGAGCATCACATGGACTCAGTGCGTGCAGAGGCCAGAACAGGGCAACAGATTCCCTGGAAGTGGAGGTAGAGTCAGCTGTGCACTTCAGTGTGGGTACTGGGAACAAAACCTGTATCCTCTGCAAGAGCAGGAAGTATGCTTAACCATATTCAATACTGTAACTCAACATATCTTAAAATTCTGATAAATTTAACATCTAACTAAAATAAAGTTGAAATTGTTATTGTACTCAATTTTATAACAAGAAATGCTCATAAGATGCTTAGAAAATCAATGGAATATCTCTCTGTGTAAAATATATATGTAGGTTATACTGGTTATGTTATATATCATATCAAATTTGCTGGATAAAAAGGAATTGCTCTTTATCCGTTTGTGAGTTAGGGCAAAAAAAGGTAATATTGGGTTTTGCAGATGTGTGTGATTCCCAAGACCCAAGTTTGCAACATTAGAGTATTATCATGTGTATTTATTTGCAATTATACTAGGAGTCCTCTGAAAGAAAAAATTATAGGCCTCAAAATCATATCTGAAGGAATTAAAATATTTTACCTTTTGAAATCTATCATATTGCCTACTTTATGGAATCTATGTAGGCTTTAATAAAACTTCTGGCTGTACTTTGCAAGACAACATTTTGTGAACATGAAAGGAGAAAGGGTATAGTATATTTCAGGAGAGTGATGAGGAAAAACACATTAATAACCCATGAAAATACAATCAACTATTTTGGAAATATTAA
>NC_051065.1:140496504-140510216 GCF_004664715.2 Peromyscus leucopus
GCTAGAAGGGGACCCGCCCGGTGGCCAGAACCTGTGGCCAAGTTGGGCAGGTCTTCCCGGAGTGCTGGTGCCCAGGGATGGATTCCGGGTTGGACCCGGATACTCACCTCTGGTCCAGAAGGGAAGTCGGCAATACTGTTTAATTTTATTTTTTTCTGTTTTAGCTTTCCTTTGGGTAGGGATACTATAGGAGTTAGGGGTAGATACAGAGGGGCTGGGAGATGAGTGGAGTGGGATTGGGCTGCAGGAGGTGACATTCCCAAAGAATAAAAAATAGACCAAAATACAAAACAACAAGAAAAACAAAACAAAAGAATGAGTGTTCCAAGGTCTCTAACTCTCTGCATAATGTCTGGCTGTTGGTCTTTGTGTTTGTTCCCATCGGCTGCAAGAGGAATCATCTCTGATGATGGCTGAGCAAGGCACTGACAATATCAGCAGCTATCAATTACTAATAGCTCTTCATCTAGGGATGGGACTGTGTCCACCTTCATGTCCCCCTCCATATTGAGATTTTTGTCTGTCTTGAGCTCTTATGAGTCTTGTGCATGCTGTCATAATCATTTTGGGTTTGTATGTGTGGCTGCCCTATTGTGTCTGGAAATAAAACCAGTTTCATTGTTGTTATATACTACTCAGGGCTCTTTTAATATTTTCACCCCTTCTTCTGCAATGTTTTCTGAGTCTTAGGTAGAGGAGATTCCCTATTTATGGCTGAGCAACCCCAGACTCTTATTCTCTACACACAGACTAATTCTTGTTTAGAATTTCTGAGAAGCATTTTACCATATAATATGTTAATAGAATAACCTTGGGTATTAACACCTTCTAATATTCTAATAAAGTTCCCACAATCCCTATGACAACATCTTCATCCAAATATTTTCTAAGTGTAACACAGATGCAACTCACTATGGGCCGAACTGAACTATTTGAAGAAGTGAACTAGGATATTCATGCCCCACGTTTGCACTGGGAAGACAAGAAGAGACCAATGAGCACAGAATTCCTTAGAGAACAAGGGATATAAAAATGAAGGTGTTTAGGTTGACTATACTCCCTTGGATGACCCTGTGCCCAGAATTTATGGACAGCACAAATTGGAGTCTATTGGCTACTAAATTAAAAAAAGAAGTTGGGGAGATATAGAAAGTAACTAAGGGGAGCATTTGAGAGTGAATATTATCAAAATACATTGCATTAAATTCTAAAAAAAATTAGTAAAGATATAAAAAATGATAAGCATGTTTGGATTGTGTGTAAAAATGTGCAAGCGATATATGTATTCATTAGTTTGATATTAAGTTCTGATTACACTTGAAGATATGCATCCAAAATCAATAGAATAAAGGAAATATAAGAATGAACACATTAGAAAATGTCATGTTTTTAAAAACAATTTATATATTTTTATTTTATATGTATAATTTGTGAGCTGCCATGTGGGAGCTGGGAACTGAATCTAGGTCCTATGAAAGAGTAGCAGTTGGTCTTAAACTTTGAGCCATCTCTCCAGCCCCATTTGGTTTTGGTTTTGAAACAATAGTCTTGTTATATTGTGCTGAATCTGGGCTTGACTTGCCCTCTCTAGAGAAATTTATATATTAGAAAATAAGATATGCAATTAAGCCCATTCATAAAATGAATATTTTACATCATGCAGAATATGCTTCTATATGTCAGTAATTTGACTCTTCTGGCTGGTTTTAATCATCATTACACAAACTAGAGTTAACTGAGAAGAGGAAATATCAGTTGATGTTTGCTGCCATCAAGACTGGCTTGTGGATGTCTCTGGGGCTATTTTCTTGATGGCTGATTGGTGTAGGAAGGCCCAGACTACTGCAGGAAAATTAGTTGAACAAGTCAGGGAAGCAAGTCAATAAACAACATTCCTCCATGATCTCTGCTTTAGTTCCTGACTACCCATTCTTGTGCTGACTTCTCTGTGTTGGACTGTGACAGGCAAGTAGGCCAAAGAAACTCTTTCCTCCTCAAGTTGCTTTTGGCCATGGTATTTATCACAGCAATAGAAGCCAAACAACACACCTGACAGATGCCTGGTGTAATTCATATTTTCCCCAAGTTAAAATGAGTGAGTGAGCAAAGGGATTGAGAATTGCTATAGTTTTTCCAAATACTACAACTAATTTTTACTCTAATTGTATGAGATAGTTAAAGGTCACCAAAAGAGAAGAAACACAACAAATAAAAAGAGAAGGAAATGAAGTTACAGTTTTTATGACACTTACACAGACTTCTGTCCTGGGGTCTATACAAGCTGTTGTATTGAGTTTCATCAGCTTATCATGTCCCTGTAGGATAAGATTAAAAGAAAAAAACAATACCAGTAGTACAATAAAATTGGTTAAACAAGGATAATGGCTAGATTTACTCCCACCCCACCCTCCATTTTTCACTCAAGCATGAACATTTTGGTGATATCTCTCCTTGTAGCTGCATGGCAGTCTATTGATAGTGTAAGGCTGACCAGCAGAGAAATTGCAAAGCATCTTAACAGAGCCAATGAGCTATTTCATCAATTTTCCATTTCAGCCAGAAAAATGTGGGTGAGAGAAATTGGCTACTATGAGGAAATAAAAGTCAAGATGACAGGTGCCAAAATAAACACTTTAAGTACTTGGGGACTGTACAGACACTGTAAGTGACTGTCATTACTGGATGATATGTTTCTGGGTACAAGAGTAGCATAATACTGCTCCATACCACTGCATCAATCAGACACATTCTGCAGATAACTGGTAATGATACAGTCAATGCTTTGTTTCTCATTTCAATCAATCTAGTTGATTAGTACAGAGTTCATCCCCCAGCAGCCCTACGAGTTCTCCAGTTATTATAATAATGCAAATTTCTTTAGCATTAAATGTGTTTTCAGACAGAATACTTGATCTCAGGTATCTTTGTGATGGACTCATTTTCAGGAGTCCAGCTAGAGTATGATAGAGTCTTCATGTTATGTATTATTTTCATCTGTTGCTATTCTTTGACAGCACTCCTGAAGTGCTCAATTCTCTTTTGAAGGGACACTATTCATATATTCACAAAGACCAGGCCAACTAGTTGCTCCAAATCATCTGAGTTTCTTACGCTTGAGTATTAATCCTTATCAGATGAATACTACTCAAATATTTTATTCTGATCTATCTGTCATCATTCCTCCCCACTGATGGTCTCCTTTGCTCTACAGAAGCTTTTTATTTTGACACTGTCCCACTTGCCTATGCTTGTTGGTTCATATTTATTTTGTCCCCTAGACCAATTCTGTTATCTTTCCCCACCCATTTTCTTCCACAAACTTCATTTGTCTTACATTTGTCTCAGTGCATCTAGCTAACTTCTATATGTTGCATAATAAAGCATCTAGGTTCATTCTACTGTGTGCAGATATAATATTTTCCTCAAACTATTTATTGAGGTCTATAATTTCTCCATTTTGTGTTCTTAGCACCTCTGTTGGAAATCAGTTGATGATAAGTGCATGGATTTATTTCTGGATTCCTTTCCATTGCTCTGTGAATGTTTCTAAAACAGTGCCATGCTGTAGTAGAAATATATTGTCATCGCTGTTAATGATTGTGGTTTTACAATGGCATCTAGGGATCTGGGTTTGGGAAAATTTTAACTCTAGGTGCTGATATCTGGTTTTGTTTGTGTTGAGTGGGTGATTTGTTATTGCAATGAGTAAGGGGAATGGAGTTTGGAGAGGAAGAGTTGTGTGATTTACTGGAGGTGGGGGCAGAGAAGAATGGAGAACACAGCAGGTGGTCTGTTACAGAAGTGGGGATGAGACTGGGGAATGGGATTTGGAGGATGAGAGGGAGAGATGAAGATATCAAGTTAAGGCCAGAGTACCTTTATTTTCTTGAAAACTTTCATATAACTGTTAAAATTGTGCCATAATTACAATAAGCAGTGCTTGACATAGCATATGTTTCTATGAAAAAGTTTAAGTATAGGCACATTTTAAGCCTATTATAGGTGATTCTAGACTCTAATCTTATTTATTAATCAAAGAATTATTTCATTTACATAAGCCTCAGTATTCTTAGTATATTATGCTTGGTAATGAGCATCAGCTTAGGATAAGTCTGTGAATTATGACTTTTTGTATTTCTTCATGATTTGATTTCATTATTTATTCATCTCATGTTCAATACCTGTTAATGTTATGTCTTTTATGCTAATTTTCCCTTCTTTTTATTTACCTTTATTTATATACTGTGATGCTATCAGAATTGAAGGAGTTGCATATTTTAGACTAGATGTTTGCATGTCTTCTATGTAGTTTTCATGATACAAAGTCTCCTTTTCTCTGTTTTTTATTTTTATTTTTTCTAATCACCGGTTGGATTCTCTAAATAGAATTGCTTTAAATCATGATTTGTATATCCTAGCCTTCTCCATTACTCATAACCAAACCAGATGTATAAGAGCTGTGCTAATCTGTTCTACATATCTTAGTTCTTACAGTCAGTGTTGCAAATAAAGTAGTATAGTGTTTGCATTTTAGTATGTGTTTCTCACATTCAAGGAGAGTGAGAGAGTGAGTGAGTGAGTGAGTGAGTGTGTGGTATATTGTGTAAATTGTCACAGAGTCTTGTTATACTCCAGGATGGTCTTGAATCAACTTCCTAAATTATGGGATTATATGCATGAACTACCAAATCTGGCTTAGTACCCATTTTGACAATTGCTTTCTGAGGTTGTTGATGTTATGTCCATTTATTACTTGCCTTTAGCAGCTTTCATGTTTATTTTAGAGTCAGCACATTACATATACCATCTATATATATCCTGGTGTTATTTATAGTTTTCTTCTTTAGTTTGTTCTGGTTTCTAGGTAAGATAAAGGACTGATTTAAAGTGTTAGTGTAAATTGTACAAGTATTCACTTTGCCTAAGAAACAAATAGGAGCAAAAGCAATATGATATTCTAGCACCTGGACAAAGAGAGATTAAAATACATTGAGAAAGCACATGCAAATAAAGTTTAATACTAGCAACAAAATATTTTCATTTACATGTTTATAAAAAGAAAAAAGAGAGACATAATTTTAAAAGGAAGTAGAGAAAGGTAAACAGTGAGTTGTGGGAGTTCTTGGTGAGGTAGAGTCAAGGAGTTCTGGTTGAGAGATAGGGTTTTCTGATTTTTGCTTTGTACTTAAGGGTAGTCTCAGCATAAGAAAAAATATCAGTATAAATCTTGTTCAGCCCTCAAAGCTATTACCACCCAGTTTGTGTTGTAACTCTTTCAAATCCAATTATTCTGTCAACACAGATGTTCCAGGATAGTGGGATACATGGCAAAACCAGTGAATTATATGAGCGTGAGATTATAGATCAGATCCACCTTTTTTTTTTCTCACTATGAAGTAAATGAATAGAATACTATGATGGTATATCCAGTGTAGTTAATCTGCAACCAGGTCACTGACTGATGGGGAATGATGCCATATTGGGGCTCAGTGTTCGTTTTTACTGCTGGCATATTTGGTAATCAATAGCAGTTATAGCCAGGCCATCCTCCATGAGAGGAAATCCATGCTTTTGATTCCATCTGCGACTACCATCCCTGGCCATCATGGTCACTTTGTTAATGGGCTCATTGGGCAATGGCAGAGAAGTGTAGCTCCTATTTCTCATCAAAGAAGCTCCTTTTGCAACAGATGGAGATCATTACAGAAAACCACAAATGGTCACAATACAGAAACCAATTCTCTGTGGGTGGCCTGCCGCCAATCAATATATCAACAATATGTAAAGTTCAGGGAACATAGCAAAGAGGGGATGAAAAGTTTGTTAAGAGCCAGAGAACCAGGATGTCCACTGTGAGATAGTGTGCTTTATGTATGGCAGAATGGCTGAATCAGTGAAATCTTAAAAATATAGTTACCAAAACAAGACCTGTACAATGACGACGTAGGCTCACAAGCTAATGTGGATGGGGAAATCTCCTAAGACTTTCCCTCAGATGAGGAGTTACAGGTAACTGTTAGCTGCTGAAAGAGAGAGAATCTTTTCCAGGGATGAACCCCCTGAAATAGATTATCTAATTCCAAGCAGTCATTTCTATATACAAATAAATATAAGCAACACTAATAGCAAGACTCAGCAGACTATATATACATATGCATATATATATATACATACATACACATACATATACATGTATATGACAATAATCAATAAGAAGTGATCATGAATTTGAGAGGAGGAGTGAAGGGCATGGGAAGAGTTGGAGAAGGGAGAGAGAGGCATAGAAATAATGTAAATACAGTGCTAATGTTTGAAAATGTCAAAATCTTAAATAAAAGAATATGCCAAATCAGATGTCTAAAGTAATTCTTTATGTTCTAGAATACATATATATATATATATATATATATATATATTGACAAGGACTGGGAAGATATCTTGGTGGCTAGAATGCTTGCTATGTAAACGTGATGATGTGACTTTGTATCCCTAGTACCCAGGTGAAGGCTAGATGCAGTGGCATGTGTCTGTAGACCCAGCATTTGAGGAGACAGATAGGTCCCCAGGGGTGCATTGATCAAACAGTGAGATGGAGGAATACTATTAGACCATGGGCTTATTGCTTTAAGATCAGGCCTGCCTCTCTGTGGGGCCTGTCCCCCCAGACAAAGAATTGTCAAGCCCCCTGCTTTTCTCCTCTCCACATCCTGAGGATGCAGCAGGTACTAGTAAACAGATGTGCTTCTTTGTCTCAGCTGATGCCTCACTTAAAATTGGCTTTGAGCTATGGCCAACATCCCCACACCTCAGGAAGAGTTATCAAAGAAAGATTCCCCAACCCTCCACACATTACTCTATCTGCCAGAGGCCATGATGCCAGAAGCCCTGTTAAAGGAGCAGCAGGTAGTGATTGAGGTTGAGAGTGTTGGCCCACCAGGAGGAAATCTCAGTTAGGCAAGGCCCTCCCACCCCCGAGACCCACAGACCCCAGAATGTCCTCTTTTACTTCTACTGTCCCTTTGCATGTTTGCTGTTGCTATCTCTCTGTGATATCTGGCATGGTTGAATTGGGTGTGTGGAAGTTCCCCATTGCCTGTAAAGAAATGTTTATCTCTTTGGAAATATCATGTCTTTTTTTATAACCCTCCCAGATAGGAAAGGTCTTAGCTTTACCGGCACCGTGGCTTGCCTCTGAACCATGAGCTGTCTAGAGGCTGGCCCCTGAGGTAGCAATATCTATCTCTCTGTCTTACATGCTCCTATTCTCTCTTTTTCTCCTCTCTCTCTCCCATCATCTCTCCTTCTCTCCCTTCCCTTCTGTTCAGGTCTTTCTGTAATACTGTCCACAGCAGGTATCTCTTTTACAATTTCATCTTAAGCCAACTTTCTTAATGTTTGTGTAATGTGTTCTCATCTCATAGCTCTGTCATGCTGCCTTCGGCATGATGCACTGTCTTTCATGATGCTTTCCCTCTTCATGGCTTGATGATGTCCTCTGTGGTCACATATCCCTCTTGTTCCTATCAAATCTCATTTCCTAAGGGAGCATTTTTGTGTCATCTCCTTTCTAGAGTCTAACCACCACCCTTTTATAAACAGAGACATCTGATATTGACTTCTGGCCTCCACAGATATGGATGGCTACACTCTGCTCACCTCCCATATGAGTGCACACACACATGTTGAATAAATATTCAGAAATATGAGTAGATGCCATAGCTTCCAGGAAATATATCTATCTATCCTCAGAGGTTAAAAGTGTGAGAAACACAAATTTTGTTAGAAAATGAATGTTAAAATAGTTACTCCAAAGACCAGTGGCAATTGCCTTGAAGCAAATGTTTTGATATTTAAAGAACATGCACTTATAGAATGAGCCATCTGACTAGGTAAGTCCAGGATTGGAACTAAGGCAGCACCTTACTGAGAAAATTGTATACAAGCAGCAAGTGGTTCAACTATGGCATTCAGTGTAAGAAGGGATGTACAGAATCCAAGTTCAGAGGTTTTTTTTTTTTTTTTTTTTTTTTTTTGCTTTTCAAGACAGGGTTTCACTGTGAAGCAGTCCTAGCTGTCCTGGAACTCACTCTGTAGACCAGGATGGTCTCTAAATCACAGAGATCTGCCTGCCTCTGCCTCCCAAGGGCTGGAATTAAAGGTGTGTGCCACCACTACCCAGCTTCAAAGACTTTCTTATAAAAGCCTTGTCTGCATGTATATTTGGAACTAGAATTTGTACTATGGTGTCCAATATTTAATAAACTAAAAACTTATTTTTTTATTTAAGAATATTTGTATTCATAATCTTTCAATTTCATATTCTAACATATTTATTTTTAAGAGTTTAATGATTTTTTTCCTTTTATTTTATTTTACAATACCAGTCAGTTCTACATATCAGCCACGGATTCCCTTGCTCTCCCCGCCTCCTGCCCCCTCCCCTTCCCCCCAGCCCGCCCCCATTCCCACCTCCTCCAGGGCAAAGCCTCCCCGAGGACTGAGATCGACCTGGTAGACTCAGTCCAGGCAGGTCCAGTCTCCTCCTCCCAGATTGAGCCAAGCGTCCCTGCATAAGTCCCAGGTTTCAAATAGCCAACTTATGCAGTGAGCTCAGGACCCGGTACCACTGCCTAGATGCCTCCCAAACAGATCAAACCAATCAACTGTCTCACCTGTTCAGAGAACCTGATCCTGTTGGGGGCCCCTCGGCCTTTGGTTCATAGTTCATGTGTTTCCATTCGTTTGGCTGTTTGACATCATGAGGTTTGCAGGCAAATGGATGGATCTAGAAAAAAATCATCCTGAGTGAGGTAACCCAGACTCAGAAAGACAAATATGGTATGTACTCACTCATAGGAGGATACTAGAGGTGGAACAAGAATGACTGGATTGCTACTCACATCACCAGGGAGGCTACCTGGAAAACAGGACCCCAGGAAAGACACGAGGATCTCCCAATGATGGAGAAACGACTGAGATCTACATGAACAACCTGGACATGACTAGGAGTAATGAAGGGCAAGGGTCGAGGGAAAGAGAGCCCGTGGGAGCGCGAGATCCCAGCTGGATCAAGAACAGAGAGGAAGAACAAGGAATAGGAGACCATGGTAAATGAACACCACATGAGAAAAGGAAGAAACAAAGTGCTAGAGAGGCCCACAGAAATCCACAACGATATCCCCACAATAGATTCCTGGCAATGGTCGAGAGACAGCCGGAACTGACCTACTCTGGTGATGGGATGGCCAAACACCCTAATAGTCGTGCCAGAAACTCCATCCAAGGACTGAGGAATCTGGATGCAGAGATCCATGGCTAGGCCCTGGGTGGAGCTCTGGGAGTCTAATTAGCGAGAAAGAGGAGGGTTTACATGAGCGAGAATTGTTGAAATTAAAAACTTATTTTTAAAGAAGTCCAAGTCTGGTAGAGACCATGTCACCCTTCATTAGCAAAATCAAGTCTTTGCTAGTAGAGAAGATTATGAGTCCAACTTCAAAGGACTCTCAAGGTAAAAGTCTAATTAAGCTCTTAAAGATAGAATCACAAAATCCATCAGGACTAAACCATCCAACTTGAAAATCAGACAAATAAGAAAATAATAAGAAAGTAAGGCATGATACCTGCCATTGCAGCAGATGTCATGATGTGCACTTTCACAGACAGTGAGCTCACTTGAATTGGGCTTCTCTTGACTTATTAAGAAAAGCTAATGTCACTGATTTTTTTTTCATAGATTTTAACTTCGGTCATAGTTTTTCATGGTACATGAGTTATTGGATAGAAAATATAATAATTTATAGGTGAACAAATAAGAAATTATATATAATGTTACCATCCACAAATTAGGGACCTATCCATTTGGTTCAAATATAAATCTAAAGAAAATATCCTTCTAAGCAACATACCTATTGCCTGTTATCAATATATGTATGTATTTATCATCTATCTAAATCTATCTATCTATCTATCTATCTATCTATCTATCTATCTATCTATCTATCTGAGAATCTTGAAAATGCTGACTGTCAGAAAAATGATCCACAAGAGGCAAGAAGGATATCAGTTCAGCAAGATTTAGTCTGTGTTGGTTCAAACTTCTAGAGTCGGAATCAAGGCTATTCATTTTAGCCATATTTAAGGGCAGCACAGTTTTAGAAAAATGTTTCCTGATGACAATTAACTCAGTCATGTTTGTACAACAAAACTTAAGATAGGTTTACACTGAAATTCTTTACAAAGTTCTTCCATAAAGATGGGTACTGTTGAACCAGAAACAATACTCAAGACCAGGGTCTATGGAGAATGACTGAGGTAAACATAATAGCCTGTGGGAGTCAGGATTTCCCTGGCCCTAAAATAACACAGAAGTTTCTTAAGGTGTTGTGAAGTGTAAGATGAATTGCTAAGTGGTCTTATTAATAAAAAACCTGGAGCCAGATATTGGAGTGAAAGCGAGAGATCAGAGGAACAGAACAAGCCACATCCAAGGTCTTACCCTTAGGGAATCTGAAGCCCAAAGAGAGAGACCTAATTTCCTGTATACCCACATCTATATGCCTTTCTGTCCCTGCCCTCTCACTTCCTCTCTCTACCCAGCTACATAACTTCCTGTCTGTTTGTACAGACCTCCAGATCTCCATGGTTAGTGTTGGGATTAAAGGCGTGTGCCACCATACCTGGCTCTGTTCCCAGTGTGGCCTTGAACTCACAGAGATCTGGATGGATTTCTGCCTCCAAATGCTAGATTAAAGGCGTGTGCAATCATTGCCTGACTTCTATGTTTAGTATAGTGGCTGGCTTTTCCCTCTGATCTTTAGATAAGCTTTATGGAGGTGCACAAATAAATTATCACCACAGTAAAGTACAAATGATTTTGTTCATAAGGATGAGTTCTATGAACTGAGAAGCAATGCTCAAGATCTATGTGGAAAAAGTCTGGGACAAAAAACCATAATAATCTGGAAAATGTGGTGAAGCTGGGCCTACAGATATCAAAAGATCACCAGATTGCAAACTATATCCATTCTCAACATTCTGGGTGGAAAACAGACAAACATCCCCCTCCTTAGAAGAGATAAGCATGTGTGTTTAACTTTCCTCATTTCCCTAGTGCTTATCTGTGTGCACAAGGACCTCGCACCCTCTACATATCTACATGTCTCTTGTTTGTCTGTCTGCCTGCCTGTGCCAGCTAATGTTTCTATTGCTGCAATGAAACACTATGACCCAAAGTAACTTGGGGAGTAAGGGTTTATTTCACCCACAGTTCCATATAATAGTTCATCATCAAAAGCAGTGAGGGCAGGAACATGGATGCAGGAGCTAATGAAGGTTCCTCTGAGGAGTGCTATCCATTGGCTTGCTCCTCATGGCTTGCTCAGCTTGCTTTCTTTTAGAACCCAGAATCACCAGCCTAGGAAGCATCATCCACAATGGGCTGGGCCCTCTCACATCAATCATTAAGTAAGAAAATGCCCTACAGGCTTGCCTACAATCTGAGCTTATGGAGACATTTTCTTATTTGAGGTTCCCTATCCTCAGATGACTTTAGTTTGGTCAAAGAGACATAAAACTATCCAGCACACTATCTGTCTATCTATCTATCTATCTATCTATCTATCTATCTATCTATCTATCTATCTATCTATCATCTATGTATGTATGTATGTATATATGTATGTATCTATCTATCTATCTATCTATCTATGTATCTATCTGTCTATCTATCTATCTATCTATCTATCTATCATCTATCTATCTATCTTCTGTTATCTTTCTTCTCTCTCTCTTTCTCTTTCTCCCTCTCTTTCATCTTTCCTCATGACTGTAACAATATACTCAACAAAAGTAGCTTTAGGAAGAAAAGGTTTATTCTGGATCAAAGTTTGAGATACAGTAGTCCATCATGGTGAGGAAGTAATGGCAGCAGGAGTTTGAGGAAGCTGGTCATATTACATCCACAGTCAGGTGGGAGTGAGAAATGAATGCTCATGTTCAGCTAGCTTTTTCCTTTTTATGCAGACTGGAACCACAATTCATGGCATGGTGCTGCCCATATTGGAGTTGATTTTCCTATTTCAGCTTCTGCATATATATCCTTATGAATATATTTGGTGATTTTATTTATTTGTTTTTGGATTTTGTGAGACAGGATTTCTCTGGTAACTTGGCTGTCCTGGAACTTGCTCTGTAGATCAGGCTTGTCTCAAATTCAGAGATTAGCCTGGCTCTGCCTCTCTAGTGCAGGAATTAAAGTGTGTGCACCACTCCTGTTCTTTGGTGATTTTAGATCCTGTGAAGCTGACAGTTGATATTAACCACTGATGTATGTATGTATGTATGTACATATGTATGTATGTATGTATGTATATGTGTATGTGTGTATCTATCACCTATCTGTAATCTACATTAGCATACCAGGTAATGGGTTATTATTACATTTTAATACATATATGTCATTATTCTTTATTCATTTGAGGACTCCCCACATCTCTGCCTTCCTCCATCTCCTTTGCTTCTCTCTTCCTGGCCCTTACTTAGCATCACAAAATCCCATTTTTTTTTTTTTTGCTTTCAGCTTATATTTTCTCTCTCTCTTCCTCCTTCTCTCCCTCTCTTTCTCTCTTTCTCTCTCCCTCTATCTTCCCTGCCTGCACACTCCATTAAGACCACTTCTTCCCTAGTCCAAGTCCCCTTTCTACACACACACACACACACACACACTCCCTAGATCTATACACATGAGGGAAAAACACATTGGATTTGTCTTTTTCAGTCTGATTTGTTTCATTAAATGTAGTGATCTCCTGCTACATTCATTTTCCAGCACATGTCATGATCTCATTATTCTTTAGTGATGAATAAAATTCCACTGTATATATGTATCACATCTTCTTTATCCTTTTATATCTTGATGGATGTTTAGGTTGATCTTAGCTGTTGAGAATAGCACAAAAATACATATAAATGGGAAAGTATTCTGCATCTCCTGACTTAGAGTCCCCCAGGTGTACACCCAATAATGATCCAGCTGTGTTGTATGATCATTCTACCCTCAGTCTTAGAAGAATCTCACTGGATTTCACAGGGGAGGCACTAGTTTAGTCCTCACTGTGGTGTACAATGGTCCTTTTACTACATCCATGCAGCATGGAGCCATTTGTTTCCTTGGTAGCCAGATAGTCACTCTGACTGAGTGAAATGGCATCCAGAGCAGTTTCAGTTTGTATTTTCCGTAATGGCTAAGGATGTCGGTGCTTTTTAAAATGTTCATCATCACTTAGCTTTCTTCTTCATCATCTATTTTCTTTAGACAATGAAGCACGATTCTAATTTCTTAACAATAAAAACCAGAGTCAGATGTTAGAGTGAAAGCTGAAAAATCAGAGAAGCAGAACAACAGACCAGAGACTTCTTTCCTCTATGAAATCTTAGACTGAAATGGGGGCGCCAAGGTCCTGTCTCCACCTGCCTTATATTCCTGTCTCCACTCCCTAGTGCTGAGATTAAAGACACAAGCCTCCCATGTGCTAGGGGTCAAAAGCATGAGATCCCAAGTGCTGGGATCAAAGGCGTGCACTTCCACAGCCAGCTCTGTTTCTCTTTTAGACTGGTTCAATCTCATGTGGCCCAGAGTGGCCTTGAACTCCTGATCTTCCTGCTTTCTCCTCCCAAGTGCTGGGATTAAGGTGTGTTCCACCAATTGCCTGGCT